>NC_133369.1:4084378-4220105 GCF_049309525.1 Garra rufa | reverse complement strand
TGTGACAGTCGGAGGAGCAGAAGCTGGTCGACTGGGTCCATGTTGAGATGTAAGGTGGATAAAGCCGCTGGATCCGGGTGTGGCGAAGTCTTCGTCACAAGGAGGAGTCAGAGACGTGCGGATCCATTTGCAAGGCTTTATTAGAATAGTCGACAGGCAGGAGTAAACGCCAGAAAACAGGAACAACGTAGGTAATCCGGGAAACAGTTCAATACTCAATCAGTGGTCACAATGGCAGGCAGCAGGAATCAACAACGGGGTACACAGTCCAGAGTCATACACAGGTAATCCAATACAGAGAAACACGCTTAGAATAATGACCATGGGAACAATTAGACTTCGCAAGGTGGCTGTGTGTGAGAGTGGCTTAAATACATGTGGGTAAATGATAAACAGGTGTATGCAGCAATCAGTTCAGTGGGAAATGAGGAACAGATGTGTGCAGTGATTGGTGCAGTGGCTTATGGGGATTGTAGTCCATAAAGTGTGGTGCAAGAGTTCATGATGACAGGGAAGACCAGATACGTTACACATACAAAGTCCATCTCGTTTATGTCTTCAATGTCAAAATCGTCCTATAATGCTGTTTATACCTTTTTTTTGGTTAAGGGAGTTTGAGTTTCTTTGTATGTTCACTTTGTAAACACTATGTCGGTACTTTTGCAGCGATCTAAGGTGATTTTTGAAGTTAGGGAAGAAAACGAGATGGGAGTTTTTAGACATACCCTAACTGTATTTACTAGGGTTTCATCGATCCGATACTCTGGATCGGTATCAACGCCGATCCAAGCTTTTTGAATGGATCGGATATCGGTGATGCGTGACCAATCCAAATTCGATATCGTTACCAGAGTTTGATTAAATAAATAATAGTGTACTGTAAAACTATAATAATTCATACAAGAACACAATTATTTTGAAACATTGCCTTAAAAATAAAATACATTTAAAATACGTTGTGCTACTTACACAACCACATGTGATAAGTGTTACAGGCGAGTTTAGAGGGAACTTTTACATGCAAAGTCTACCTCGGCGCGGTAAACATGTCCCTGATTTGGAAATATTTTAGTCTTGATACAGCAGCTGATGCACATGAATGTATAGAGGAGGCTGAGATCGTATATGATCTGACCACAGCTGATCACGTCCCTGTCTCTATGTTCATAAATGTCAAGGGTCTACCTGAGCTTGTAAGTAATGACAGTCATAAACTAAATGAGATGCTGGACTGGGCAAGGCTCACAGAAGATGACCTGCAATATTACAAGTTACTGACTGTTGGCATTTGAGAAATATTGAGTTACCCATTGATGCAATTATGTGTGTGAATATCAACTGTAAAAATGCAAGTCACAATAATGACCTATATGCAATGTATGATAAAATTGTGAACTGTGTAGTTGATGGAAGTGAACCTTTGAGGAGAAAGGTGGTGAAACAACATATTGTGAAACCAGGGTGGAATGATTAAGTCCATGATGTTCATATGGAGGCTAAAGATGCGTTTAGAAGATGGGTTTTAGCAGTGATGGGGTGGTCATATGGCCAAATGAAGTATGTTGTGCTATTGAGAAACTTAAAATGAATAAAACCTGTGGGCAGGACAGAATAACAGCAGAACATCTGAAATACGCTAGCCAATGTATTTCAGTGTTACTTGCTTTATGTTTTTCTGGGTTATTGAAGCATGGCATACTTCCTGAATCCATGTTATCTGTCTTGTTGGTTCCTGTAGTTAAAAATAAGACGGGTAAGTTAACTAGTATAGATAACTATAGACCTTTTGCACTTGCAAGTATACTTTCCAAGGTTCTAGAAAGGATCCTTATGGATAGGCTTGCAGAATACACAGCATCAACTGATAATCAGTTTGGTTTTAAGAACAAGCTTGGTACTGATCTATGTATTTATGCACTTAAAGAAATTATTCACAGGTATAGATCACGCAATAGTACAGTGTTTATGTGTTTCCTGGATGCATCAAAGGCCTTTGACCGCATCAATCATGGGCAACTATTTCGTAAACTACAGGAGCGTGGTGTCCCCTTTTTTCTAATTAGGATACTGCAGTTCTGGTACTCTCACCAAACTATGCAAGTTAGGTGGGGGATGAGTATGTCCACACCCTTCTATGTCTCCAACGGAGTGCGACAGGGTGGAATTCTTTCTCCACTTCTATTCAATAAATACATGGATGAGAACTAAAGCAAAGTATAACTGGATTCTTGGTGGGCGATAACCTCATTAACCACATGCTTTATGCTGATGACTGCAGCAGCTTCTTAGAATTTGCTCTCAGTATGAAGTAATGCATGATATTAGATTTAACCCAATGAAGAGTGCGGTACTAATTGCGAGAACCAAGGAGGATATGAAGCTTGTCTATCCTTCTTTCTCACTGGCAGGTGAAACACTATTAGTTGTGAAGAAAGCTAAATACCTAGGACATGTGATAAGAGATGACCTCCTTGATGATGATGATGTGCAGCGTCAGTGTGGTAAACTGTATGGGCAGGCAAACATGCTGGCTCGTAAATTTTACATGTGTACTGAAGACGTTAAAAGATCACTCTCCAAAACATATTGCACTCCACTGCATACTGCTCAACTGTGGTGTAATATTTGTATTGCAAAAATGAAAAAACTTCAAGTGGCCTATAATGATGCTTTAAGAATTGTGCTTAAAATCCCCAGGTGGAGTAGTACCAGTGAAATGTTTGTGACTAACAATGTGCCTACTTTTAAGGCTGTTCTGAGAAATTGTATGTATAGATTTATGTGCAGATTGACTGAGTCTAAGAATATGATTGTAGTGTCTCTAACTGATGTTTCGAAGAGTGAAACAAGGTACTCATCTTGTTTCTGGAAACATTGGACCCGAAGCTCGTATGTGTTTTAAAAATGATGACTCTTACATCTTTTTAAATGTTTTGTATTGTTATTTATTTATATTTTTTTTCCTGTATTGTTCTGTCTCTGTGGACCTCGATGTGTCTTGAATAAAGTTGATTAATTGATACTTTCGATACTCGCATCAGTATCGATACTTTAGGATCGATAGGCCCATCCCTACTGCGTACTCTGCGTAGGGAGCGGCTGTACTGGCCGTTCATTTATAGCGCAGTCATTCCCATCACTGCCTCTGACACACGAGAAGCTTCTTCACTTCTGCTGAATACTATAGGTAAAGCTTTTAACTCTCTTCTCTGTTAGTTTGAAGTACTTTTATATAGTTTAATAGAACTAACAAATTAGTACATTTCAGATCTGTGTAAACTAAAACTACTAGACATGTGATGCTGTTTACATGGGAAATGACAACAACTGATCATTTTTATGCTGATAATGCATCTCTTTTCCTTCTTGCTCAGCTTGTGAAAATGGAGATTTTGTCTGCAGCAAACACACAGTTCTCTCTAAACCTGTTTAAGAAGATCAGGAAAGGAGATGCATCAAAAAATGTGTTCTACTCTCCAATCAGCATCTCCTCGGCTCTGGCCATGGTGTCACTCGGAGCAAAAGGAAACACAGCTGCACAGATGTTTAAGGTGATCTCACACAATCTGAATTACTACATACTTTAACCAGGGCTTAAATTGGGATTTGTTTAGGGGGGGGGGGGGGGGGCTTCCTATATTTTTTTTTCTTGTTTTTTTTGCAAATATGATTTATTCTGAAGCAATATTTTCATCAGTTTTCTATCAGCTATGACATAAATCTGCTTGTTTTTAAATATAATTCAAGGGCTTTTTTTACATTTATACCTTTATTATCACCCCCTAACTTCATTAATACTTAATCTTTGATTTTATCTATAAATTCGATTACAATAATATGAATATTGTTATGTACGTTATCAAATTAAATATTTTGCACTGACAAAATACAACTGAATTAAATTATGTTATTAGATTAAGTATTTATTTGAATAAACAAGAAATTAAGGGGGGAAATTATAATTTTAAACAAAATTAAAACGGCAGTAGGTGATGGCAAGTGTCTCATGAGTGCGTCGTTTGTGCATGGGATAATGAAACTTTGACTCAACCGAGTTGTTCAAAACAATGAATTATTCAGCAATGAATCGGCTGGTTGCTGTGAGATGCTCTGTGGTTTTGATGTCTTTCTATGAAATTATTTTTGCTGCTGAAATAGAACAAAAACCGTCTGCAATACTGCGCCTAAAATGTAAGTTACTTAAAATTATTGTACTTGTTTATTGAACTTTGAACAGTCGTGATGGTGAAAACGTGTGATGTTGCTTAACTGTATTTTAAATAGAAAAAAAAAAAATAGAAAAACGTCTTCTGAATTTGTACCTCATCTCTTGTTGCGCGTTTTAATTTCTCCTGGAGAGACTGCGTGAGCCTTGCAATCTTATACCGTCAGTGCATGCATTATATACAGTAGCTATATAAACTATATAAACGCTGACAAGAATAACTTGCATCTGGACGTGATTCTCCACAATCTCTGATGAAATCGGTCGGGTTTGCTCTGTAGAGCCGTTTTACCTTACTTTTTGAATGCATTCGTTTACTTAATTCTTGGACTGGAAAGTTTACAGGGGTTCACCGGTTTACAAATACCATTTTAAGGTAGGCTATTGCTTTCGTTATAATGCACTGATTCAAATTGGTAATCAATAATTAATTATTATTTGACCTGGGCGCAATCATTAAAATATTTCATAGAAAGCCGGCACCAGTGTCTTACTGGGTGTTATTAGGAAATATTTGCATTTATTCACATGCGATTGAATTAGCTATTCGTATGGTGGAGTGTCGTGAATTTGGTTTGCGTTTTGGTGATTGCCTAGTTATTTTTTGTTTATGGTGTTTCATTAGGCTACTTGTGTAGCGTTGTTGATGCCAATCTATCTGCCGGGGCTCAGCCCCTGATGGCCCCACCCCAATTTAAACCCTGACTTTAACTGAAAAAGAGTGACGAGACAGAAGAGACGGAGGGAGAACAAGACCAGGAAGTGATGCAAGCCTTTTGCACAAGAGATATTTAAAGGAACAGCTCACCCAGAAATTAACCAGTGGTTATTTTTTACTCATCCTCACTACATTGTTGCAAATTGTGAATTATATTTCAAATATGCACCATATTTCCAAGCTGCAGTTATAGATTAATGTTCAGAGCTTTTATTTAGAACTTCAGAACATTTATGTTAAATTGGTTTCACATTTTTGTGTGTAGTTTGAGTTGCTGTTGAGTTGAGGTTGAGATCAATCCTCTTACACTCTTAAAAATAAAGGTGCTTCACGATGCCATAGAACAACCGTTTATCTAAATGATTCCATAAGAACGTTTAACATCTGAAGAACCTTTCCAGTCCACAAAATCTTGTGGCAAAAAAGAATATAAAATAAGAAAGAGATGGTCCTTTGTGGAACCAAACATTTTTTTTCTATGGCATTGTTGTAAAGAACCTTTTAAAGCACTTTGTGTATTTATAATAGCAGCAGAATTTATCTGATCATTCTTTCATTGAAATGTCATTGTTTGTAGTGCATCTTAAACTTTCTAAGGGGTATTTAAGAAATGGATTCACAAAAGATGTTAAAGTCATCATAACAGTAAGATTTTTTTATTAGCCGCCACCCCACAGTCATTTTGACCTGAAAAGGGTTTGTTTTTCCCAAAAATGGTAGTTATTAATTAAAAGAAAACAACACTCTTAAAAATAAAGAGGCTTCAAGATTGCCGTAGAAGCACCTTTTTGTCTAAATGGTTCCATAAAGACAAGGTTCTTTGAATAACCTTTGACTGAAAAAAAGGTTCTTGTATGGCATCGCTTTATTTTTAAGACTTGATCAAAAGATTGAATCCAGTATTTGACAAAGCCAGTGATTTCTGACTGGGAATACTACAAGGGTTTAATTCTACCATAATAATGCTGTGTAGGTCCTGGGTTTTAACAGTCCTGCTCAGCCTGCACATGGACAAAAACCTGAGGAGCAAATTCATTCCAGCTTCAACCAGCTCATGAGTGAACTGAACAAAGAAGGAGTCCCGTATGCATTGAGTCTTGCCAACCGCCTCTACGGGGAGCAATCCTACTACTTTGTTGAGGTAAAGCTCGATGCAAATAATTCTAGGTTTGACAAGGTTCTGGAAATGATCTTGATTAAATAGGTTTGCTGCATGTGTTACAGAAATTCCTTAATGATGCAAAAAGATACTATGAAGCCGGACTGGAGAAGGTGGACTTCATAAAGGAATCAGATGCTGTACGTGTCGACATCAACAAATGGGTGGAGAAAAACACTCAAGGTGAAACTTGAATTTATAGTAACTTTACACTCTTAAAAACATTTATTTGTAGTGCTTTCGGTTTCACATTTTTTAAATGCATGTAGATCTTGAGTTGATCTACTGCGTGAATCTTTTTTTAGGACAAGAATTTAGAAATGTGAAATCCTTCTGGGCTGTTTCGAACAGTGGTATTTGAGTTCTTTGAGATACTATAATAGTATTTGCTTTTGTAGAAAAGATCAAGAACTTGCTCCCGAACGGATCCATCAATGAATTGACGAGACTGGTCTTGGTGAACGCCATCTACTTCAAGGGGAACTGGGAGAAGAAATTCTCAAAGGATGCCACCGTAGATGGTCAGTTCAAGCTGAGCAAGGTGAGATGTTCTTCACTCTAAAAATAAAAATAAAAATAAAGGTTCCAAAAAGGTGTTTTTATAGTGATGCAATAGAAGTGTCACAAGGACGGTCGGAGACGAGCGGATCCATTTGCAGCATTTTATTAATACAGACAAACACACAGGGGCAGGCAGAAATCGAAGTCAAACACAGGCAGAATGGTCGGGGCGGGCAGCGAGAATCAAACACGGGTGGGAGTCCAGGAATCAAAACATGGGAAAACAAACACGGGAAGAAACGCTCAGAAATGTAGCCGGGGCAATACAAGACTTCGCCCAGAGCTAAGTGTGACAGTGGCTTATATGGCGTCTGTGTGATTGACTGCAGGTAGGTGTGTGTGTGTGTGTGTGTGTGTGTGTGTGTGTGTGTGTGTGTGTGTACCTGGTATTCATCACGTTGTGGGGACCAAATGTCCCCATAAGGATAGGAATACCAGTAGATTTTGACCTTGTGGGGACATTTCTCAGGTCCCCATGAGGAAACAGGCTTATAAATCATGCACAATGAGTTTTTTTGAGGAAGTAAAAGTGTGCACAATCTCCTGTGAGGGCTAGGTTTAGGTGTAGGGTAGGTGTAGGGCGATAGAAAGTACGGTTTGTACAGTATGAAAACCATTACGCCTATGGAATGTCCCCATAAAACATGTAAACCCAACATGTGTGTGTGTGTGTGTGTGTGTGTGTGTGTGTGTGTGTGTGTGTGTGTGTGTGTGTGTGTGTGAGAATGAGCTGCAGGTGTGAGCAGTGATGGGTGCAGTGGCTTGTGGGGGATGAAGTCCATGATGTATGGTGCAAGAGTTTGTGATCCCAGGGGGACTGAGGCTCAAATCATGACAAGAAGAACCATTTTTGGGTCCTCAAAGAACCTTTCAGTAAACAGTTCTTAAAAGAACCTTTTGAAGAATATTTTAAAGATCAATAAAGAACATTCTCTTTATTTGAAAGGTTCCATGGATGTTCAAGGTTCTTCATGGAACCATCAATGCCAAAAAATAATCTTTATTTTTAAGAGTGTTGTTGAATCAAAATATTAGAAATCAAATATTAGGATTTTTCATGTGTTTCCACTGATGCTTTGCAGACTCAAACTAAACCAGTGAAGATGATGCGACAGAAGTCAACGTTTCCTATGGCCTCTATCCCAGAGATGAACAGTCAGGTTCTGGAGCTGCCGTATTATGGGAAGGATCTCAGTATGTTGATCATCCTTCCTAATGAGATTAAAGACAAAACCACTGGCCTTCAGAAGGTGAGACAACACAGGTTCTGCTCCCAAAAAACATCTTTGGTTCTCCAAGGAACCTTTTAGTGAACAGTTCGTAAAAGAAACATTGTTTCTTAGTGTAAAGAACTTCTAAAGAATCCTTTTCCACCATAAAGAAGCTTTTGTGGAATGGAAGGCTCCATAGATGTTATACGGAACTATAGAGGCCAATAAAGAATCTTTATTTTTAAGAATGCATGTGGCAAATACAAGTGCCAAGTTCTTGGTATTAAACATACACATTAACATGACTTTCTTATCCAGCTTGAAAAGGCACTGACCTACGAGAAGCTCATGGAGTGGACCAAACCCAGAAAGATGCGTCAAGAAGAAGTTCAAGTATCTCTGCCCAGATTCAAGATGGAGGAAACCTATGACATGAAGAGTCTTCTGATCAGCATGGGAATGGAGGATGTGTTCGATGAAATGAAGGTGAATCTTTCAGGCATGTCGCCCAACAACGACCTGGTGCTGACGAAGGTGATTCATAAAGCCTTTGTCGAAGTAAACGAGGAAGGAACCGAAGCGGCTGCAGCCACCGGCTTTGTTGCGAGGGTAATGTGTCTGACGATCCCAGAGGTCTTTAACGCAGATCATCCGTTCCTCTTCTTCATCCGACACAATCCAACCAAGAGCATTCTGTTTTATGGACGCTACTGTTCTCCATGAGCGAGTGATGTGTTTGGCAATACTGTAAGAAATGTCACGCCAATAAAGCTACTTGAACTGAACTGCTATGAGACCCTTCTAATCAATTAAACTTTTTATTGGCTAAAACTGATATGTTGTCTTTTACATTTGTACCATTTTAAGAATTGTTTGTGTTTTTGCAATATAACATAATAAATGTTGCTTGGGGGAGCTTTCGTTGTCGAAGCTCTTGGGGTGGACCAAACCCAGCAAGATGCTTCAACGGGTAGTTCAAGTATCTCTGCCCAAATTTAAGATGGATAAAACCTATGGCATGGCACAGTTTCGGTACATGAAGGAGGCCTTTGACCTGCAGAAAAAGGTGAATCTTTCAGGCATGTTGCTGTCGGTGGTGATTCATAAAGCCTTTGTTAAAATAAATGAGGAAGGAACCAAAGCATTCAAATGGCAAAAAGGATTTAAATGAGCAAATACTTAAGATCCAAGGATTGAATTATTAAGATGTTTCTGGCATGCTTTGTGTTTGGAAACAATTCTAGCTTTTCAGTTTTACACAACAACCATGTACGAAGGTGTAGCCATGTCTATATTCCAAGATGACATTGCCAAGATTGACCATGCTCCAATTGTGAAATTATGGTTCAATGAGCATGAGGAATCATTTTTATATATGAGCTGGTTAACCCTTGAGCTTAACCCTGTTGAAAGTCTTTAGGATGTGCTGGAGTTGACTTTACAGAGCAGAACAAATCCCATTGTCAATACAATATCAAAAGTATTTGCTTATTTAAATCCAGTTAAATCCAATTAATTGGCTGCATGTTAGTACAATTTAGTAACTTTTCTATAACCACAAACAATTACAAAACAACTGTAAAATCATTAGTCAAATGTGTTGGAACCAAAACCTGAAATATTTTACAGGAACATGTTGCTTTGGTTTAACCCTTGTGCGACCTTATGGACATTTTTGTCCATTTCAGTTTAGTTTGCCTGTGTTAATGCCAACTGGTGTTTATTTTTATTGAAATTTCAATATTTTACCCTTATTTCCTTAAAAAAATAAATTTTACCCTCCATACAAAAAATACTCACACTCAGGACCTTAAAGGTCCCATATTGTACACATTTCTGGAGGTTTATTTTAGTTGTTGATGTTCTTAAGAATATATATTTGCGGTATAAGGGCCAAAATCCATCTCAATATATTTTTACAGCTCCTTTTTTAGGAGCTCTGTCAAAAACAGGTCGATTTTGGCCCAATGTAATTAATATTCATGAGCCTCTCTTCTGATTGGCCTGTTGTTTTCTGAGTGACACACAGCCAGGCCAACCACAGGTAACTACGGTCATGTATCGTTGTAGCCAAACCCAGAGCCATAGAGAGAGCCTAGCCTGCTGATACTCAACAGGATATTTCAGAATGATCATTAATGTTTTTTCTTTTTCAAACACTGAATGCAGTAAGCTACATAACTGTTGCTTTAGTAAAGCCCCTTTCACAATGCGCGCTGATTCTGGAAAATTATGGGAACGAGCGCTGTGTGAACAAAAGCCAGAACCATAAAGGCAGTGTTGTAGTGATGATGGACGTTACCCTGCGACTCTTCACGACAAAAAAATACGTGCAAAGTGGAACAAAGCGGCGATCGGGCAGAGCCAGCTCCTCACTATCAGCACTGAAGCACAGTTTGTTCAGGTTAGTTTCAGTTTAGTGAAAAGTATGCGTCGCATTACATCTCACATCCAAACGTCACATGTCTTTATGGGTTGTGTGTAAAGCACGCACAGATTCCGGAAAACAACTGTGAATGAACCAAATTAAACAATTCCGGAACAAATCGTGGGACACATTATCCGTGTATTTACCGGAATCTCTGTGTGAAAGAGGCTGAAGTTGACATGCCAGTGGTCTCTTATATTCACGTTGTTCTGAAGCCTGTGCAATGATGTAGTTTCGACATCTATCGACTGAACAGGGTTTTCTAGATTAGTTTCCGTGTTGTTGTTGCTTAGCAATGTTATGGACACGATATTGTCTGGGTTTGACAAAAGGAGGGTGGGACAGTGGTTGGTGTTCGGGGTGGTGACTGAAGGCGGTGACTGAGTAGATCGGACGTCACATTGTTACGGAAGTCACAGCGGCTGGTGAAAATGAACAGCTACTTTAAGCAGACTGTGTGCAGTTTACTGTGGATTGACTGCTTTGAAACTCATATGGTAGTTACATAGCCCCTAGACCTCAGTTATCATGAAAAAAGCCAGGAAATTTCGATTTTGACAATATGGGACCTTTAAGGACAAAAATGTCTACATTGAAACTGCAATTTTTTCAATCCAGGGCCATTTGACTGTAAAATGATGCAATATTTGCTAATAGGCATTCATTCTATCAGCAAGGCTTCACATTTTAAATGTTTACCATTTTTTACTAGATTGTGCCATTTTTTCAAATTTGGAATATACATTTAAAAAAAAAAACACTACATAAAATATAAATGCCTCAAAATTAATGTTGTTGTTCACTGACACAACAAGAATCTAATAAGCAAAGGGGAAAAAAACACCTGTGGCATTATGCAAACAAACCAGCATTTAAAGGGTTACAATTCTGAAAATTAATGAATGTTTGGTATCTATGGATAGAACAGATGCTGGTTAAAAAAATCGACATCAGTGAAAGTGGAAAAAAAATATTAATAAATCATATTTTGATGACATTTTTGTCCATGTTGCACCTATGTGTAACTTTTTGTTTTTGACGAACAAGGGATAAAACTAAATATCTGGAAGGCAACAGTGTGATTTCATCATCCCTTTACAGTGAAATCGTCCATTTACAAACCTCACACAGTCACTCCCAGGTTACTCACAAGTTATTTTACCTTTATTTTAAAGCAGGTGGTGATTTCACAACAGCGTCAGCCTGACTGTAAATGAACACGTTGACTACTGTATATAATCTAAATGATATATACACTGCCGCTCAAAAGTTTGGAATCAGTAAGATTTTTAATGCTTTTTAAAGGAGACTTTTCTGCTCATCAAGGCTGTGTTTATTTGATTAAAAATACAGAAAAAACTGTAATATTGTGAAATGTTAATGCAATTTAAAATAGTGGCTTTCTATTTTAATATACTTCAAAATATAATTTATTCCTGTGATACAAAGCTGAATTTTCAGCATCATTACTCCAGTGTTTAGTGTCACATAATCCTTCAGAACTCATTCTAATATGCTCATTTATTATCAGCATTGAAAACATTTTTCTTTGGAACTTGTGATACTTTTTTCAGGATTCTTTGATTAAATAAAACGTTAAAAAGAACAGCATGTGTTTAAAATAGAAAACTTTTGTAATAATCAGTGTTGGGAATGTACCTTTAACAAAGTAATTAGTTATAGTTACTAGTTACTTCTCACAAATAGTAACTGATTTTAGTTATATCATTATAAAAGTAACGAATTACCAGGCAAAGTAACTATTGTGTTACTTAAAAAAAAATCTAATTTAATATAACTATAAAATAAATATAAAACATTGTACACTAATCTACACTATTTTAATGTTGTTGTGGGACAACGTCAGAGACAACTATCAAATTAAACCTATTATTATAAATATTATCATAACTATAGTGGAACAATAAAGCACAATAGATGGTTTAGAACTTTAAATATTTATTGCACAGACCGACTCTTTCGAAAGCTACCTTTGAACTTGTTGGACTTGCCATCGCTGTGACTCCTGGATTATGGGAAGCCAAACAACCCAAAAGTGGGACGAAACAGAGCGGTATTAAAGTGCTCGCACCGCGCCGAGACCGACTGGACAGCGCAGGGAAGACGTGTTTGCTAGCGCCACCCTGGACTTGCTGGTTTAATTGTAATCTCAAATGCCATTGGTTACCTCCTCTATTCCGGACGTCAGTCAAGTCAATAAACTTAAAGGATTAGTTCACTTTCATAACAACAATGTACAGATAATGTACTCACCCCCTTGTCATCCAAGATGTTCATGTCTTTCTTTCCTCAGTCGTAAAGGAAAACTTTTCAGGATTTTTGTCTTTATAGTGGATATGGATGGCGCCCCGAAGTTTGAACTTCCGAAATGCAGTTTAAACGCAGCTTCAAAAGGCTCTAAACGATCCCAGCCGAGGAGGAAGGGTCTTATCTAGCAAAATGATCGTTTATTTCTGAAACCAATTGACAATTTATCTATAATGCCGCGTTCCAGGCAACCCGTTACTCGTGTTTTTCCAACCTTCTACCCGTGAAAGTGCATCCGAATGGCAGTCAAACCCATGACTTCCCACTTGTGAACTCATACTAGATCGATGTACAGTCGTGGCCAAAATTTTGAGAATTACATAAATATTGGAAATTGGAAAAGTTGCTGCTTAAGTTTTTATAATAGCAATTTGCATATACTCCAGAATGTTATAAAGAGTGATCAGATGAATTGCATAGTCCTTCTTTGCCATGAAAATTACCTTAATCCTGAAAAAACTTTCCACTGCATTTCATTGCTGTCATTAAAGGACCTGCTGAGATCATTTCAGTAATCGTCTTGTTAACTCAGGTGAGAATGTTGACGAGCACAAGGCTGGAGATCATTATGTCAGGCTGATTGGGTTGGAATGGTAGACTTGACATGTTAAAAGGAGGGTGATGCTTGAAATCATTGTTCTTCCATTGTTAACCATGTTGACCTGCAAAGAAACACGTGCAGCCATCATTGCGTTGCATAAAAATGGCTTCACAGGCAAGGATATTGTGGCTACTAAGATTGCACCTAAATCAACAATTTATAGGATCATCAAGAACTTCAAGGAAAGAGGTTCAATTCTTGTTAAGAAGGCTTCAGGGCGTCCAAGAAAGTCCAGCAAGTGCCAGGATCGTCTCCTAAAGAGGATTCAGCTGCGGGATCGGAGTGCCACCAGTGCAGAGCTTGCTCAGGAATGGCAGCAGGCAGGTGTGAGCGCATCTGAACACACAGTGAGGCCAAGACTTTTGGAAGATGGCCTGGTGTCAAGAAGGGCAGCAAAGAAGCCACTTCTCTCCAAAAAAAACATCAGGGACAAATTGATCTTCTGCCAAAAGTATGGCGAATGGACTGCTGAGGACTGGGGCAAAGTCATATTCTCCGATGAAGCCTCTTTCTGATTGTTTGGGGCATCTGGAAAAAGGCTTGTCCGGAGAAGAAAAGGTGAGCGCTACCATCAGTCCTGTGTCATGCCAACAGTAAAGCATCCTGAGACCATTCATGTGTGGGGTTGCTTCTCATTCAAGGGAGTGGGCTCACTCACAATTTAGCCCAAAAACACAGCCATGAATAAAGAATGGTACCAAAACACCCTCCAACAGCAACTTCTTCCAACAATCCAACAACAGTTTGGTGAAGAACAATGCATTTTCCAGCACGATGGAGCACCGTGCCATAAGGCAAAAGTGATAACTAAGTGGCTCGGGGACCAAAACGTTGAAATTTTGGGTCCATGGCCTGGAAACTCCCCAGATCTTAATCCCATTGAGAACTTGTGGTCAATCCTCAAGAGGCGGGTGGACAAGCAAAAACCCACTAATTCTGATAAACTCCAAGAAGTGATTATGAAAGAATGGGTTGCTATCAGTCAGGATTTGGCCCAGAAGTTGATTGAGAGCATGCCCAGTCGAATTGCAGAGGTCCTGAAAAAGAAGGGCCAACACTGCAAATACTGACTCTTTGCATAAATGTCATGTAATTGTCGATAAAAGCCTTTGAAACGTATGAAATGCTTGTAATTATATTTCAGTACATCACAGAAACAACTGAAACAAAGCAGCAAACTTTGTGAAAACTAATATTTGTGTCATTCTCAAAACTTTTGGACACGACTGTACTCCCAGTTCCCAGTTCTGACGTGACATAGCCTGCGAAACCACTATGACAGCACCTACGGGTGCGGTGTTTATGCAAGTGGTACACAGTGAAAAAATAGACTTTAGGACAATATAACGTTGCAAACAAATGAATAATAATGTAATAATAATACATGCGCTCAGGCAGTTTGGGGTGACTTGCCTGGAACACTACAAAGTCGCAAGTCGTGATTTACCAGCTCAAAATCCTGCCTGGAAAGCAGGATAAAACCCGAAGGAAAAGAAGAAAGACAACCGTGAAAATGTCGTGTTGTGCAGTGGGTACACGGCTAGTCTCGTAAGCTTGGCTAGTAACGTTATAACTTGGCTAATAAGTTATAGCGAACTATCCTACTGTCAATCACTAACGTTAGAATACACTTTTTGTACAGAAGAGGTATCCATGGACTTCAATAGTCCCGACTTGGTCCCTTCTGTCTTTTCCTACTCAACCCAGTGTGAAATAAACAAAAGCAATGCAAAACTTAAATATTAGAGGTCAATATTGTCTCTTTAGTTGCTAAGAGGAATTTAAATTGCAGGCATCAAAATTCAGAGAATTTATGGCAAGTAATGTCACATCGTGTCTTGTAAAAATAATTTCTTAGACATTGATCGTTTTTGTTATGTCTGCATTGTGTTGTGAAGCCTGTTGAGGCATGCTATATATACACATGTAATTTGCACTTGACTTGATTTGGGTACACGATTACCTCTATGGCAAACGGATCTGTCATCAGAGTTTCGCCTCTTGGTATTCTCTATACTCTTTGGTACAAGGGATTGGGGAAACATGTATTTTTCAGAGGGCGTGGCTTTCGTGTGACTTCTGACATCACCTGTGGATGAGGGCCACTCTCTATGGCTCTGGCTGCAACGAGCCCTACTTGCCTCTGATTGGCAAACAATGGAAATTTACTCAATCTAAGCCAATCATCGCGTTCTCAGTTACACCACGTTTACAAACACACCAATCATCATCACTGGTTATATGTCCCGCCCCGGCCCCGAGAACACACACACCCCCCATAGAAAGAGAGGTCCTTTGGCTGAGAGAAACGCTGTTTGCATGAAAACCGTTTCAGTGTTCTCAGTTAAAGTAACGCGCAGTGTATCGGCAGTAACAGTAGCGGCGTTGTAACGGGGGAAACAGTAATTCGTTTGATTACTCGTTACTGAAAAAAGTATCGCCGTTAGTAACACCGTTTATTTATAGCGCCGTCATTCCCATCACTGCCTCTGACACACGGGAAGCTTCTTCACTTCTGCTGAATACTATAGGTAAAGCTTTTAACTCTCTTCTCTGTTAGTTTGAAGTACGTTTATATAGTTTATAGTCTAATAGAACTAACAAATTAGTACATTTCAGATATGTGTAACTAAAACTACTAGACATGTGATGCTGTTTACAAAGGAAATGACAACAACTGATAATTTTTATGCTGATAATGCATCTCTCCTTTCTTGCTCAGCTTGTGAAATGGAGATTTTGTCTGCAGCAAACACACAGTTCTCTCTAAACCTATTTAAGAAGATCAATGAAGGAGATGCATCAAAAAATGTCTTCTACTCTCCAATCAGCATCTCCTCAGCTCTGGCCATGGTGTCACTCGGAGCAAAAGGAAACACAGCCGCACAGATGTTTAAGGTGATCTCACACAATCTGAATTACTACATACTTTAACTGAGAAAGAGTGACGAGACAGAAAATAGAGACGGAGGGAGAACAAGACCAGGAAGTGACTCAAGACTTTTGCACAAGAAATTTTTAAAGGAGCAGCTCACCCAGAAATTAACCAGTGGTTCTTATTTACTCATCCTCATGCAACTTGTGCATTATATTTCAAATATGCACTATATTTCCAAGCTGCAGTTATAGATTAATGTTTAGAGCATTCATTTAGAACTTCAGAACATTTATGTAAAATTGGTTTCACAATTTTTGGGTGTAGTTTGAGTTGATGTTGAGTTGAGGTTGAGATAAATCCTCTTACACTCTTAAAAATAAAGGTGCTTCACGATGCCATAGAATAACCATTTTTAATGTAAATGGTTCCATAAAGAACCTTTAACATCTGAAGAACCTTTCTGAACATCTGAAGAACCTTTCCTGTCCACAAAAGCTTCTTTGTGGCAAAAAAAGATTATAAAATATATTTTCAGATTATAAAAAGGTAAGAAAGTGATGGTCCTTTGTGGAACCAAACAATTTTTTTCTATGGCATTGCTGTAAAGAAACTTTTAAAGCACTTTGTGTATTTATAATAGCAGCAGAATTTATCTGACATCATTCATTCATTGAAATGTCATTGTTTGTAGTGCATCTTAAACTTATTTAAGAAATGGATTCACAAAAGATGTTAAAGTCAACAGAACAGTAAGATTTTTTTATTAGCCTCCACCCCACAGTCATTTTGACCTGAAAAGGGTTTGTTTTTCCCAAAAATGGTAGTTAATAATTAAAAGAAAACAACACTCTTAAAGATAAAGAGGCTTCAAGATTGCCATATAAGCAACTTTTTGTCTAAATGGTTTCATAAAGAACCTTTAACTTCTTTGTGGAAAGAAGGTTCTTCAGATTTTAAAAAGGTAACAAAACAGATGGTTCTTTAAATAACCTTTGACTGAAAAAAGGTTCTTCTATGGCATCGCTTTATTTTTAAGACTTGATCAAAATATTGAATCCAGTATTTGACAAAGCCAGTGATTTCTGACTGGGAATACTACAAGGGTTTAATTCTACCATAATAATGCTGTGTAGGTCCTGGGTTTTAACAATCCTGCTCAGCCTGCACCTGGACAACAAACTGAGGAGCAAATTCATTCCAGCTTCAACCAGCTCATGAGTGAACTGAACAAACCAGGAGTCCCGTATGCATTGAGTCTTGCCAACCGCCTCTACGGGGAGCAATCCTACCAGTTTGTTGAGGTTAGACTCAATACAAATAATTCTAGGTATGACAAGGTTCTGGAAATGATCTTGATTAAATAGGTTTGCTGTGTCACAGAAATTCCTTAATGATGCAAAAAGATACTATGAAGCCGGACTGGAGAAGGTGGACTTCATAAAGGAATCAGATGCTGTACGTGTCGACATCAACAAATGGGTGCAGAAAAACACTCAAGGTGAAACTTGAATTTATAGTAACTTTACACTCTTAAAAACATTTATTTGTAGTGCTTTCAGTTTCACATTTTTTAAATGCATGTAGATCTTGAGTTGATGTATTGCATGACATTTTTTTTAGGTCAAGAATTTAGAAATGTGAAACCCTTCTGGGCTGTTTCGAACAGTTGTATTCGAGTTCTTTGAGATACTGTAATAGTATTTGCTTTTGTAGAAAAGATCAAGGACTTGCTCCCGAACGGATCCATCAATGCATTGACGAGACTGGTCTTGGTGAACGCCATCTACTTCAAGGGGAACTGGGAGAAGAAATTCCCAAAGGATGCCACGGTAGATGGTCAGTTCAAGCTGAACAAGGTGTGATGTTCTTTACTCTAAAAAAAAAAAAAATAAATAAATAAAGGTTCCAAAAAGGCATTTTTATAGTGATGCCATAGAAGAACCATTTTTGGTTCACCAAAGAACCTTTCAGTTAACAATTCTTAAAAGAACCTTTTGAAGAATATTTTAAAGATCTATAAAGAACCTTCTCTGCATTTGAAAGGTTCCATGGATGTTCAAGGTTCTTCATGGAACCATCAATGCCAATAAATAACTATTATTTTTAAGTGTGTTGAATCAAAATATTTGAAATCAAATATTAGGATTTTTCATGTGTTTCCACTGATGCTTTGCAGATTCAAACTAAACCAGTGAAGATGATGCGACAGAACTCAATGTTTCCTCTGGCCTCAATACCAGAGATGGACAGTCAGGTTCTGGAGCTGCCGTATGTCGGGAAGAATCTCAGTATGTTGATCATCCTTCCTAACGAGATTCAAGACGAAACCACTGGCCTTCAGAAGGTGAGACAACACAGGTTGTGCTCCTAAAAAAACATCTTGGGTTCTCCAAGGAACCTTTTAGTGAACAGTTCTTAAAAGAAACATTGTTTCTTAGTGTAAAGAACTTCTAAAGAATCCTTTTCCACCATAAAGAAGCTTTTGTAGAATGGAAGGCTCCATAGATGTTATAGGTTCTTCACGGAACTAGAGGCCAATAAAGAATCTTTATTTTTAAGAATGCATGTGGCAAATACAAGTGCCAAGTTCTTGGTATTCAACATAAACATTAACATGACTTTCTTATCCAGCTTGAAAAGGCACTGACCTACGAGAAGCTCATGGAGTGGACCAAACCCAGAAAGATGCGTCAAGAAGAAGTTGAAGTATCTCTGCCCAGATTCAAGATGGAGCAAACCTATGACATGAAGAGTCTTCTGATCGGCATGGGAATGGAGGATGTGTTCGATGAAATGAAGGTGAATCTTTCAGACATGTCGCCCAACAACGACCTGGTGCTGACGAAGGTGATTCATAAAGCCTTCGTTGAAGTAAACGAGGAAGGAACCGAAGCGGCTGCAGCCACCGGCGTTGTTATGAGGTTACAGTGTCTGAGGATCCCACAGGTCTTTAACGCAGATCATCCGTTCCTCTTCTTCATCCGACACAATCCAACCAAGAGCATTCTGTTTTATGGACGCTACTGTTCTCCATGAGCGAGTCATGTGCTATGAGACCCTGCTAATCAATTAAACTTTTTATTGGCTAAAACTGATATGTTGTCTTTTACATTCGTACAATTTTAAGAATTTTTTATAAATAAATTATTATATAAGAATTTTTAGGTATACATTAATATGCAAACAGTGCACGCTGGTTAAAATGCTGTCCGACTTGCTTGACATGACGACACAGTTTAACCCTCATTGACTTACATTTAAATCTAAACACGCTGTGCATGAAAGGTTTTATTTTATTTAAGCTAGCTTTAAGAAAATAAATATGACTGTTCCTAAAATGAGATTTGATTATTAAGGGGAGAAACCGGTTGCAAAAAAAAAAAATGCTGTTTTGGGCTTTTTGGTTTTTCATGAAGTGCTTTTTCAGACGAGTGGAAAGAAAACATCAAAAAAAATACTGTTAAGTATTTATTTTTTTATAGCACTTTATCTGTTTGTGTCAATAGATTTCAGTTACAACACATTTTATTTAAGGCCGTTTTCTCAAAATGAGTTTTTTCTCCTACACTGAGCCACAAATCTCCACTTCAGTAGCACTTACACCAAACTTTACATTTGTATTCCTGTCTATATCCTGAAGGTTTTTACAGAGGGATTTGTTCATATATAATTTGCTTGATTTTGTACATTTTATTCCTCAAAAAAAAAAATAATTATGGAGTGACAAAATGAGATACCCCAAATTCCCTCTGTAAAAACTTTTGACTCTAATATGTCAATAAATAAATAAACAAGAATTTTGAAACTGACTCCATCCAGTGTTTAGATTTTTGTACTAAATGTATGCAAATTAGTGCATATTTCATTAAATAATGCCTTATTTGCATATTTAAACCTAACATTTTAGAAACTTGTAATACAAAAAATGTTTGCAATTATCAAAGTAATCAATCAACTGGGTAAGTAAGGTGATAACTATTAGTTAAATTTTTTTTTTACCCTATTCACCTGCAGTGTCTCGCCTTAAGTTTTTAAAAAAGGTAAATTATCTTTAAAATTTCACATTTGAGTCAGATTCAATCAGATATCAGTCAGTTATAGATGGCGCATCTTACCCACTGTCTCGGGTCAACTTACCCCAATCTGGGGCAAATTGAATCACTGGAACACTTTTTTATAGAAAAGTCATATTTTTAGAACCCTTTGTCATGGATACATTCTGAACATTTGAAATGACAGGAAACATCCTGAAATTACTTTAGCAACTTTCATTGCTCTTCTGCTTAATATTTCTTTACCTTGAGAACCACTTCAGAACAAAAATTTACAGATAATGTACTCACCCCCTTGTCATCCAAGATGTTCATGTCTTTCTTTCTTCAGTCGTAAGGAAATTATGTTTTTTGAGGAAAACATTGCAGGATTTCTCTCCATATAATGGACTTCTATGGTACCCCCGAGTTTGAACTTCCAAAATGCAGCTTCAAAGGGCTCTAGACAATCACAGCCGAGAAAAGAAGATCAGTTATTTTCTGAAAAGAATTACAATTTATATACTTTTTACCTCAAATAATCTGTGTAGAGATTAAATATTAATTAAGTATATAAATTGTAAATGTTTTTAGAAAATAACCGATCGATTCACTAGATAAGACCCTTTTTCCTCGTCTGGGATCGTGTAGAGCCCTTTGAAGCTGCATTTAAACAGCATTTTGGAAGTTCAAACTTGGGGACACCATAGAAATCCACTATATGGAGAGAAATCCTGAAATGTTTTCCTCAAAAAACATAATTTCTTTACCACAGTCTCATTAAATTGTTTCACTAGATAAGACCTTTCTTCCTCAGCCCTTTGAACCTGCATTTATGCTGCATTTTGGACAGCTGAGGAATTTTAGCTGAGGAAAAAAAAGTCAGCGTTCGTTTTTGTTTACGCAGATCACTGATAGTGTCAGATGTGGAAACATCCACCCTGACAACACTTTTTCACTCCTCCCCTCAACAGCCGCCCACATTCCCCTTCACATTCAACTCCAGCAAGCCTTTAGCTTGACAGGAAGGCTGGATTTGGTTTAGAGGCTGGGTTTTAGGGCGAGGCAACATTTATTAGATTGACACTCAGAAGAGAATTCATTCATCTTCAACACATGGGAAACTTCTTCACTTCTGCTGAATAATATAGGTAAAGCTTTTAATTCACTTCTCTGTTTGTTTGAAGTACTTTTATATAGTTTACAGTCTAATAAATCTAACAAGTTAGTACATTTTAGATCTGAATGTGTACATAATTCAACTACAAACTGCTACTGTTCTGATGTTAGAAATCTGACGAAAAGCATCCATGTTTCTTTGATGTTGTTTACATAGGAATTGTTATGCTGAAAATGCATCTCTTTTCTTTCTTGCTCAGCTTGTGAAAATGGATCCTTTGTCTGCAGCAAACACACAGTTCTCTCTAAACCTCTTCAAAAAGATCAGTGAAGGAGATGCATCAAAAAATGTCTTCTACTCTCCAATCAGCATCTCCTCAGCTCTGGCCATGGTGTCACTCGGAGCAAAAGGAAACACAGCCGCACAGATGTTTAAGGTGATCTCACACAATCTGAATTACTACATACTTTAACTGAGAAAGAGTGACGAGACAGAAAATAGAGACAGAGGGAGAACAAGACCAGGAAGTGACTCCAGACTTTTGCACAAGAAATTTTTAAAGGAACAGCTCACCCAGAAATTAGCACTAGTCATTAATGATTAATGTTCAGAGCATTAATTTAGAACTGTAGAACATTTATGTAAAATTGGTTTCACAAACAGGAAATCAATTCTGCTTGTTACTCAATGTGTGTAATTTGAATTGATGCCATAGAAGAGCCTTTTTTGTCTAAATGGTTCCATAAAGAACCTTTAACATCTAAAGAGCCTTTCTGTTTTACAAAGGGTTCTTTGTGGCGAAAGAAGGTTCTTCAGATTCTAAAAAGGTAAGAAAGAGATGTTTTTTTAAAGAACCTTTGCCAACCTTTGTTCTTTGTGGAACCAAAAATGGTTCTTCTATGGCATTGCTGTGAAGAACCTTTTGAAGCACCTTTATTTTTAAGAGTGTATTTATAATAGCAGCAGTATTTATCTGGCATCATCCATTCCTCAAAATGTCATTGTTTGTAGTGCATTTTAAACTTTCTAAGGGGTGTTTAAGAAATAGATTCACAAAAGATGTTAGAGTCATCAGAACAGTAAGATTTTTTATTAACCCCCCACAGTCATTTTGACCTAAAGAGGGTTTCTTTTTTCTTTTTCTTTTTAAAAATGGTAATTAATCTTATCCCATTAGACTAAAATGTATTATCTTTTCTCTCATAGTACATAACAACTTATTATAAATGATCATTTTTGCACTTTTTCCACAAATATTTTTTATTAAAAAAAAAGGAGCTGGAGCTCAGAACAATGATGCTTACATTCAATCAGCTCCAAAAAAAAGAAATACAAAACCTGTGCTAATTAAAATAAAACAACACTGTTGCTTTAGGATGCCATGGAATAACCTTTTATTTGGTCTAAATGGTTCCACAAAGAATAACCTTTGACTGAATGGTTCTTTGTGGAACCAAAAAAAAGGTTCTTCTATGGCATCGCTGTAAGCACCTTTATTTTTAGGAGTTGATAAAAAGATTGAATCCAGTATTTGTTTAATTCTACTATAATAATGCTGTGTAGGTCCTGGGTTTTAACAATCCTGCTCAGCCTGCACCTGGACAAAAAACTGAGGAGCAAATTCATTCCAGCTTCAACCAGCTCATGAGTGAACTGAACAAACCAGGAGTCCCGTATGCATTGAGTCTTGCCAACCGCCTCTACGGAGACCAATCCTACCAGTTTGTTGAGGTAAGACTCAATACAAATAATTCTAGGTTTGACAAGGTTCTGGAAATGATCTTGATTAAATAGGTTTGCTGTGTCACAGAAATTCCTTAATGATGCAAAAAGATACTATGAAGCCGGACTGGAGAAGGTGGACTTCATAAAGAAATCAGATGCTGCACGTGTCGACATCAACAAATGGGTGCAGAAAAACACTCAAGGTGAAACTTAGTTTGAATTGACAGTGATTTTACACTTTTAAAAACTACTGAATGACTCTTTGTAGGACAAATTTAGAAATGTGAAAGATTCTTTGAGATACTATAATAGTATTTGCTTTTGTAGAAAAGATCAAGGACTTGCTCCCGAGCGGATCCATCAATGCATTGACGAGACTGGTCTTGGTGAACGCCATCTACTTCAAGGGAAACTGGGAGAAGAAATTCCCAATGGATGCCACCGGAGATGGACAATTCAAGCTGAACAAGGTGAGATTTCATGTTCTTCACTCTTAAAAATAAAGGTTCCAAAAGGTGTTTTTATAGTGATGCAATTGAAGAACCTTTTTTGATTCCCCAAAGAACCTTTCAGTAAACAGTTCTTAAAAGAACCTTTTGAAGAATATTTTAAAGATCTATAAAGAACCTTCTCTGCATTTGAAAGGTTCCATGGATGTTCAAGGTTCTTCATGGAACCATCAATGCCAATAAATTACTGTTATTGTTGAGTGTTGTTGACTCAAAATATATGAAGTGTTTCCACTGATGCTTTGCAGACTCAAACTAAACCAGTGAAGATGATGCGACAGAACTCAAAGTTTCCTATGGCCTCAATACCAGAGATGGACAGTCAGGTTCTGGAGCTGCCGTATGTCGGGAAGAATCTCAGTATGTTGATCATCCTTCCTAATGAGATTCAAGACGAAACCACTGGCCTTCAGAAGGTAAATCACAAAAAATAAATAAATAAATAAATCACCTTGGGTTCTCCAAGGAACCTTTCAGTGAACAGTTCTTAAAACAAACATTGTTTCTTAGTGTGAATAACTTCTAAAGAATCATTTTCCACCATTTTGTGGAATAGAAAGGTTCCAAGGATGTTATAGGTCAATAAAGAAATTTAATTTCTAAAGAATTTTTAAGAATGCATGTGGATTGTTGTATCATTATTTCTAAGTGGCAAATACAAGTGGCAATTATTTGTATTCATGTTGGTTTCATATGGTTTTAAAAACCCACATTGACATGACTTTCTTATCCAGCTTGAAAAGGCACTGACCTACGAGAAGCTCATGGAGTGGACCAAACCTGAAGTGATGCATCAAGAAGAAGTTGAAGTATCTCTGCCCAGATTCAAGATGGAGCAAACCTATGACATGAAGAGTCTTCTGATCGGCATGGAAATGGAGGATGTTTTCGATGAAATGAAGGTGAATCTTTCAGGCATGTCGCCCAACAACGACCTGGTGCTGACGAAGGTGATTCATAAAGCCTTTGTTGAAGTAAACGAGGAAGGAACCGAAGCGGCTGCAGCCACCGGAGTCGTTGTGACAGTATTGTGTCTGAGGATCCCACAGGTCTTTAACGCAGATCATCCGTTCCTCTTCTTCATCCGACACAATCCAACCAAGAACATTCTGTTTTATGGACGCTACTGTTCTCCATGAGCGAGTGATGTGCTATTAGACCCTTCTAATCTTAACCTTTTTATTGAATAAAACTGATATGTTGTCTTTTACATTCGTACAATTTTAAGAATTGTTTGTGTTTTTCAATATTACTGAATAAATGTTGCTGAAAGCTTTTTATGGGTGAGCTTTCGTTCTCGAGAAGCTCTTGGGGTGGACCAAACCCAGCAAGATGTTTCAACAGTTCAAGTATCTCTGTCCAAATTTAAGATGGATGAAACCTATGGCATGGCACAGGTTTGGTGCATAAAATATGCCTTTGACCTGCAGAAAAAGGTGAATCTTTCAGGCCTGTTGCTGTCGGTGGTGATTCATAAAGCCTTTGTTGAAATAAATGAGGAACGAACCAAAGCAGTCAATTGCAAAAAATTATTTAAATGAGCAAATACTTAAGATCCAAGGATTTATTTATTGCAGTGATTAAGATGTTATTTATATAATATATATATATATATATATATTCCAGGATGACAGTGTCAAGACTGGCCATGCTCCAATTGTGAAATTATGGTTCAATGAGCATGAGGAATCATTTTTGTGTATGAACTGGTTAACCCTTGATACAATTGAGTAACTTTTAATCATTAGTCAAAAGTGTTAAAACCAAAACCTGAAATATTTTACAGGAACATGTAGCTTCAATTTAAAACTAAATATCTGGAAGTGCAACAGTGTGATTTCATCATCTCTTTACAGTGAAATCGTGCATTTACAAACCTCACACAGTCACTCCCAGGCTACTCACAAGTTATTTTACCTTTATTTTAAAGCAGGTGGTGATTTCACAACAGCGTCAGCCTGACTGTAAATGAACACGTTGACTACTGTATATAATCTAAATGATATATACACTGCTGCTCAAAAGTTTGGGATCAATAAGATTTTAAAAGCTTTTTAAAGGAGACTTTCTGCTCATCAAGGCTGTGTTTATTTGATTAAAAATACAGAAAAAAAATGTTATATTGTGAAATGTTTATGCAATTTAAAGTAGCGGTCTTCTATTTTAATGTACTTTAAAATATAATTTATTCCTGTGATGCAAAGCTGAATTTTCAGCATCATTACTCCAGTCTTTAGTGTCAAATAATCCTTCAGAAATCATTCTAATATGCTCATTTATTATCAGCGTTGAAAACATTTTTTTTTGGAACTTGTGATACTTTTTTCAGGAATCTTTAATAAATAAAACATTAAAAAGAAGAGTATGTATTTAAAATAGACAACTTTTGTAATAATAAACACCACATTCAATGTTTGGCATCAGTAATTTTCTTCTTTCTTTCTCTCTTTAAAAGAAATTTATATTTTTATTCAGCAAGGATGTGTAAAATTGATAATAAAAAAAGTTATAGTAAAGGCTTACATTGTAAGAAAATATTTCTATTTTGAATAAATGCTGTTCTTATTAACGTTTTATTCAAAGGATTCTGAAAAAATTATCACAGATTCCAAAAAAATATTATGCAGCACAACTGTTTCCAGCATTGATAATAGAAGTAATAAATCATAATATTAATATTAAATCTTAATATTAGACTGATTTCTGAAGGACCATGTGACACTGAAGACTGGAGTAATGGCTTTGCATCACAGAAATAAATTTTATTTTAAAGTTTAATTAAGAAAAAAAAATAATTGCGATAATATTTCATAATATTACTTTTTTCTGTATTTTTGTTAAAATAAATTGAACTTTGATGAGCATAAGAGACTTGAGCCACAAACTGCTGCAAAACTACTGGAAATCCATTAATCAAAGGTGTGGGAAGAAATTCTCTAAGCCAAAACCTGAAATCTTTCGCATCTTGTGGTTTCCAGGCTCATAACTGACATTCTTTCAACTTCAAATGAAAACAATGCACTTGGCACAAAACCAAAGACAAAGTGCAAAGTGACACCAGCCCTACTGCATGATGGTGAAAGCGTGTTTGTACACTTGTGTCTTCATAGAGTCACACCCAGAATGACTCACAGTTCTGACTTGTTTTACCTTTATGTTAAAGCAGGTAAGTTACTTCACAATGGAGAGCCAAAGGAGTTGTATGGCTTTAGGCTATATGAATAAGAGCAAGTATGAACATTGCCACACTTTAACCCACAATCGAATGGGAAAACACTTCAATACTAAAACTTATTTGAGAATTGAATCATGCACAGAAATGATCACCACCATGTGCATTAAGGTTTATTTATTTTTTATAAATAAATTATTATATAAGAATTTTTAGGTATACATTAATATGCAAACAGTGCACGCTGGTTAAAATGCTGTCCGACTTGCTTGACATGACGACACAGTTTAACCCTCACTGACTTACATTTAAATCTAAACACGCTGTGCATGAAAGGTTTTATTTTATTTAAGCTAGCTTTAAGAAAATAAATATGACTGGTCGTAAAATGAGATTTGATTATTAAGGGGAATTATTAAACCGGTTATTAAACCGGTTGCAAAAATGCTGTTTTTTTTTTTTCATGGACCTATCAAGTTTGAGATTTTGGGCTTTTTTGTTTTTTCATTAAGAGCTTTTTCAGACTAGTGGAAAGAAAACATCCAAAAAAATACTGTTAAGTATTTCTCTTTTTGTATCACTTTATCTATTTGTGTCAATAAATTTCAGTTACAATGCTGATTTTTTAAGGCCTTTTCCTCAAAATGATTTTTTTTCTCCTAGACTGAGCCATAAATGTCCACTTCAGTAGCACTTACACACACCAAACTTTACATTTGTATTCCTGTCTATATCCTGAAGGTTTTTACAGAGGGATTTGTTCATATATAATTTGCTTGATTTTGTACATTTTATTCCTCAAGAAAATGGTAAATATAAAAAAAAGAAAGATTTAATTATGTTGTGACGAAATGAGATACCCCAAATTCCCTCTGTAAAAACTTTTGTCTCTAATATGTCAAAAAATAAAAATAAATAAACAAGAATTTTGAAACTGACTCCATCCAGTGTTTAGATTTTTGTACTATAAATGTATGCAAATTAGTGCATATTTCATGAAATAATGCCTCATTTGCATATTTAAACCTAACATTTTAGAAACTTGCAATTATCAAAGTAATCAATCAACTGGGTAAGGTGATAACTATTAGTTAATTTTTTTTTTACCCTATTCACCTGCAGTGTCTCGCCTTAAGTTTTTAAAAAAGGTAAATTATCTTAGAATTTATATATATATATATATATATATATATATATATATATATATATATATATATATATTTTTTTTTTTTTTTTTTTTTTAGAATCATATTTTTAGAACCCTTTGTCGTGGATACATTCTGAACATTTGAAATGACAGGAAACATCCTGAAATTACTTTAGCAACTTTCATTGCTCTTCTGCTTAATTTTTCTTTACCTTGAGAACCACTTCAGAACAAAAAGTTACAGATAATGTACTCACCCCCTTGTCATCCAAAATGTATGTCTTTCTTTCTGCAATTGTAAGGAAATTATGTTTTTTGAGGAAAACATTTCAGGATTTCTCTCCATATAATGGACTTCTATGGTACCCCCAAGTGTGAACTTCCAAAATGCAGCTTCAAAGGGCTCTAGACAATCACAGCCGAGGAAAGAAGAGTCTTATCTAGCAAAACGATCAGTTATTTTCTGAAAAGAATTACAATTTATATACTTTTTACCTCAAATAATCTGTGTAGAGATTAAATATTAATTAAGTATATAAATTGTAAATGTTTTTAGAAAATAACCGATCGTTTCACTAGATAAGACCCTTTTTCCTCGTCTGGGATCGTGTAGAGCCCTTTGAAGCTGCATTTAAACGGCATTTTGGAAGTTCAAACTTGGGGACACCATAGAAATCCACAATATGGAGAGAAATCCTGAAATGTTTTCCTCAAAAAACATAATTTCTTTACCACAGTCTCATTAAATTGTTTCACTAGATAAGACCTTTCTTCCTCAGCCCTTTGAACCTGCATTTAAATTGCATTTTGGACATTTAAACTCAGGGGCATCATAGAAGTCCACTATATACAATTTCCTTACGAGTGAAGAAAGAGAGACATGAACATCTTGGATGACAAGGGGGTGAGTACATTATCTGTAATATCTGTTCTCTTAAAAGTCTTTCTTGGTTATGCAAACAATAAAGAAATGTTACCTTTGAATGTTTTTAAAACATTCTGAAACAACTAGTTACATTTAAAACCCAACTAAAATGGTCCATAATATTGTTGTGCTACTATTTTGAGAACATTGTTAAAGACTAGATGACTTTGCAAGAACATTCTATTAAATTTACTGGACGAACGTTCGTTCATTCCATTGAGAGAACCTTAGTAAAACATGTTCAGTGAACATTCTCTATTAGATGAGAAAAAAAAAGTCAGCGTTCGTCTTTGTTTACGCAGATCACTGATAGTGTCAGATGTGGAAACATCCACCCTGACAACACTTTTCACTCCTCCCCTCAACAGCCGCCCACATTCCCCTTCACATTCAACTCCAGCAAGCCTTTAGTTTGACAGGAAGGCTGGATTTGGTTTAGAGGCTGGGTTTTAGGGCGAGGCAACATTTATTAGTTTGACACTCAGAAGAGAATTCATTCATCTCAGACACACGGGAAACTTCTTCACTTCTGCTGAATACTATAGGTAAAGCTTTTAATCCACTTCTCTGTTTGTTTGAAGTACTTTTATATAGTTTACTAGAACTAACAAGTTAGTACATTTTAGATTTGAATGTGTACATAATTCAACTACAAACTACTACGCTACTGTTCTGATGTTAGAAATCTGACGTAAAGCATCCATGTTTCTTTGATAAAACATGTGATGTTGTTTACATAGGAATTGTTATGCTGAAAATGCATCTCTTTTCTTTCTTGCTCAGCTTGTGAAAATGGAGATTTTGTCTGCAGCAAACACACAGTTCTCTCTAAACCTCTTCAAAAAGATCAGTGAAGGAGATGCATCAAAAAATGTCTTCTACTCTCCAATCAGCATCTCCTCAGCTCTGGCCATGGTGTCACTCGGAGCAAAAGGAAACACAGCCGCACAGATGTTTAAGGTGATCTCACACAATCTGAAATACTACATACTTTAACTGAGAGAGAGAGAGTGTTGACAAAGTGTGAAAAGACAGAGGAAGAAAAAGACCAGGAAGTGATGTAAGACTTTTGCACAAAAGATTTTTGAAAGGAACAGCTCATGCAGAAATTAACACTGGTTATTATATACTCATCTTCACAACAGTGTTGCAGCTTGTGCGTTATATTTCACATATGCACTAACTGTTATGGATTAATATTCAGTGGGCATTATTTGTGAAACACTGACTTGTAAGCAAAACCTATGTAACAATGATTACTTAAACAAGAAGTTCATTCCGCTCGTTACTAAATGAGTGTAATTTGCAATATAGGCATTGCATAAACAAACAAGTTGCCAGATATTTTCCACTTATTTATAGTGGTGGCCAAAATGATGAAAATGGTTTTAACTCAGTTATTTTTATCTTTTGCTGTAGTGTGTCAGTAGGAAATATCAGTTTACATTTTCAATAATCTAGTGAGATTTTTGTTTGCACGAAGAGTCTGGCAACAGCCAGTGCTCCACACAGAGATCTGATTTTATCATCATCCAGTCTGTCTGGAATGAAACAGAACAAAGACAGACTAAATCCAGAAGAACTGGGGCAACGTCTTCAGATGCTTCAAGAAACCTACCTGCAAAGCTACCTGAAAAACGATGCACAAGTGTACCTCTAAATGCAATCAATGGCCACACCAAATGTTGATTTAATTTAAATAATATAAGTTAATTGATAAAGAAAATCTATTTATGACATGGTTTTTCACAGCATATTCATTTTATAGCATTTCAAGTGCCTAAACCTTTGAAAAGTACTGTAGCTTTGAAAGAAGTTTTCATGAAGCATCTTAGAGACATTGCCACAGTTCTTCTGGATTTAGTCTGTCTCAGTTTGTTCTGTTTCTTCATGTCATTCCAGACGGACTGGATGTAATTTCACCACTGTATAGTTAATCAATGGCCTTAGGTTGCGAATCAACAAAAAATGTTTTAGTGTCTTTAAACATTTTCTTGTTTCTAGTGCATTTTACACTTTCTAAAGGGTATTTAAGAAATAGATTCACAATAGATTAGTTATCAGTTTTAGGGTTGCAAAAAATACATGTAAAAATGATTACTTAAACAAGAAGTTCATTCTGCTTGGTACTCATTGTGTGTAATCCGAGTTTTAAATATTGCATAAACAAAAAGTTGCCATATTTCCACTTATTTACAGTGGTGACCAAAATGATAAGAACACTAGTATTTTCACCAGTTAAAAATGGTTTTAAGTCAGTTATTTCAGTCTTTTTTTAGTGTGAGAGTAGGAAATATCAGTTTACATTTTCAAACCTTCATTTTGCCATTAATTGTAATAATCCAGTGAGGTTTTTGTTTGCACGAGGAGTCTGAAAACAGCCAGTGCTCCACAGAGATTTGATCTCATCATTATCCAGTCTGTCTGAAATGACACGAAGAAACAGAACAAACTGAGACAAACGAAATCCAGAAGAACTGTGAAAAGCTAGTGTTACAATAGTATTGTATTTCCAATACTATTGGCCATCACTGTATAGTTAATCAATGGCCTAAGGATGCAACTCAACAAAAAATTTATTTGATCCTTTAAAAATGTAATTGTTTCTAGTGCATTTTAAACTTTCTAAAGGGTTTTTTATAAAACGCATTTATAATAGATTAGTCATCAGATTTAGGGTTGCAAAAAAATGGAACATTTCCCGTAAATTTTGGAAACATTCCAGATTTTTTTGGAATCTTCCAGGGATTTTTGGAAAGTTACCAGAAAATGTTTTCACCCTTTTGGAACCCCAATCAGAATAGCAGCCATTTTGTCCCATAAAGGACTTCTTTTTGCCCAAAATACTAGTTAAATGTTATCACATCAGACCTTAATGTATTGGCTTTGCTCACACAGGGTATAACAATTTGAAAATTAATGGTCAAAAAGTACAGTCAACCTACAAAAAATATATTTCTCATGCTATATTGTCACCAAATCTTGGTTTCAATCTTTTTTTTAAACTTGCTTTCTTTCAATTAGCACAGGTTTTGTATTTCTATACAAAAAGATTGAATCCAAGATTTGGTGATGATACAGCATAATGAGAGATTTACAAGCAAGTTTTGAGTCGAATATTAAAAGTGTTTTATTCTGCCATTCTACCAATGATGTTCTGTAGGTCCTGTGTTTTACCAATCCTCCCAAACCTGCTGATGCTGCGACTTCAGCATCTTATCAACAAGCCCAGAAGCCCCAGATAATGTGTGGCGTCAAGAGTCAACATGGACCGTCAATGATGCAACAAACACAGAAATTTGAGCTACCTCCTGAACTTAAGGTTTAGTATGAGTATTTAAATGAAATGCCAAACTCATGACTTTATGATAGCAATAACAGCTGTATGTGACTAAATTTGATATTGTTAATGCAGAAGCAGAAGCAGGCTCAGCTTGCATCTGGACAAAAGACAGAGGAGCAAATTCATTCCAGCTTCAACAAGCTCATGAGTGAACTGAATAAACCAGGAATCCTGTATACATTGAGTGTCGCCAACCGCCTCTACGGAGACCAATCCTACCAGTTTGTTGAGGTAAGACTCGATACAAATAATTCAAGGTTTTCTATGGTATTAAAGTACAAGGTTCTAAAAATGTCTGCTGTGTTACAGAAATTCCTCAATGATGCAAAAAGATACTATGAAGCCGGACTGGAGAAGGTGGACTTCATAAAGAAATCAGACGCTTCCCGTGTCGACATCAACAAATGGGTGGAGAAAAAAACACAAGGTTAAAATCTTAATTTTAAAAAGCTTTAGGTTTAGCTTTTTTATATGTAGATCTTAAGTTGATTTGTGACTCTTTGTAGGGTTAAAAAAAAAAAAAATCTTTGAGATGCTATTATTATATTTGCTTTCCAGGAAAGATCAAGGACTTGCTCCAAAAGGGATCCATCGATTCGATGACGAGACTGGTCTTGGTGAACGCCATCTACTTCAAGGGGAACTGGGAGAGGAAATTCCCAAAGGAAAATACCGGAGATGGGCAGTTTAAGCTGAACAAGGTGAGATTTCATGCTCTTGTTGAATACGTGAAAATATGTGAAATTAAGTTTGAGCAGGTTTGACATTTGTTTCCAAATTGATTCCATTGATGCATGGCAGACTCAGACTAAACCAGTAAAGATGATGAGTCAAAAGGCAGAGTTTCCAGTGGTCTTCATCCCAGAGATGAACAGTCAGGTTCTGGAGCTGCCGTATGTCGGGAAGAGTCTCAGTATGTTGATCATCCTTCCTAATGAGATTCAAGACGAAACCACCGGCCTTCAGAAGGTGAGAAACAGGTTCTGCTCCCAAAGAAACATCTTGGGTTCCCCAAAGAACCTTTCCTTGAACAGTTCTGAAAAGAACTATGTTTTCTTAGTGTGAAGAACCCTTTTCCACCATAAAGAACCTCTTGTGGAATGGAAAGGTTCCAAGGATGATGAAGGTTCTTTGTGAAACCATGAAAGCCAATATGGATTGCCGATTCATTATTTCTTAAAGGAGACATTCACTTTTTTTCACAAAAAATTACAGATAATTTTACTCACCCCCTTGTCATCCAAGATGTTCATGTGTTTCTTTTTTCAGTCGTGAAGAAATTGTTTTTCTTTTATATTTCAGGATTTTTCTCCATATAGTGAACTTCTATGGTGCCCCGAGTTTGAACTTCCAAAATGCAGTTTAAATGCAGCTTCAAAGGGCTCTTAATGATCCCAGCCAAGGAATAAGGGTCTTATTTAGAAATGATAGGTTATTTTCAAAAAAAAAAAATTAAAAAAAATTCTATACTTTTTAACGTCAAATACTTGTCCTGCCTAGCTCTGCGTGAGTTCTGTGTATTCCGGCTCATGACAGGGTAGGTTGAAAAACTCCCATCTTAAAGGGTGTTTAATCTTCTTTGCATGTTCACTTTGTAAACACTGGGTTGGTACTTCTGCAGCGATGTAGATTTTGAAGTTGGAGGAGAAAATGGTTTGGGAGTTTTGAGACATACCCTAACTGTTTTAAACGGAGTTCATGCAGAGCTAGACAAAACGAGCATTTGAGGTTAAAAAGTATATAAATCATCAATTATTTTAGAAAATAACTGATCGTCTTGCTAGATAAGACTCTTCTTCCTCAGCTGGGATCGTTTAGAGCTTTTGAAGCTGCATTTAAACTGCATTTGTGACCCTGGACCACAAAACCAGTCTTAAGTCGCTGGGGTATATTTGTAGCAATAGCCAAAAATACATTGTATGGGTCAAATTTATTGATTTTTCTTTTATGCCAAAAATCATTAGGAAATTAAGTAAAGATCATGTTCCATGAAGATTTTTTTGTAAAATTCCTACTGTAAATATATCAAAATGTAATTTTTGATTAGTAATATGCATTGTTAAGAACTTAATTTGGACAACTTTAAGGGTGATTTTCACAGTATTTAGATTTTTTTGCACCCTCAGATTCCAGATTTTCAAATAGATGTATCTCGGCTAAATATTGTCCTATCCTAACAAACCATATATCAATAGAAAGCTTATTGATTGAGCTTTCATATGATGTATACATCTCAGTTTTGTAAAATTTTACCTTATGACTGGTTTTGTGGTCCAGGGTCACATTTTGGAAGTTCAAACTCAGGGGCAGTCCATTATATGGAGAGAAATCCTGAAAAGTTTTCCTCAAAAAACAATTTCTTTACAACTGAAGAAAGAGAGACATGAACATCTTAGATGACAAGAGGGGGAGTAAATTATCTGTAAATTTTTGTTCTGGAAGTCAACTTTTCCTTTAAGAAATAATGGCACGACAATTCATATTGGACAATCCTTTATGGTTTTATGAAGAACCTTCAACATCCTTGGAACCTTTCCATTCCACAAAAGGTTCTTTACGGTGGAAAAGGGTTCTTCCGACGTTCTTCACACTAAGAAAAAAAATGTTCTTTTAAGAACTGTTCATATGTGGATTGTTATTTCTTAGTGGCAAATACAAGTGCCAAGTTCTAAGTATTTACGTTGATTTCATATGGTTTTCAAAACACACATTAACATGACTTTCTTATCCAGCTCGAAAAGGCTCTGACCTACGAGAAGCTCATGGAGTGGACCAAACCTGAAGTCATGCGTAAACAAGAAGTTCAAGTATCTCTGCCCAGATTCAAGATGGAGCAAACCTATGACATGAAGAGTCTTCTGATCAGCATGGGAATGGAGGATGTGTTCGATGAAATGAAGGTGAATCTTTCAGGCATGTCGCCCAACAACAACCTGGTGGTGTCGAAGGTGATTCATAAAGCCTTCGTTGAAGTAAACGAGGAAGGAACCGAAGCGGCTGCAGCCACCGGAGTCGTTGTGATGAACCGGTGTCTGAGGATCCCACAGGTCTTTAACGCAGATCATCCGTTCCTCTTCTTCATCCGACACAATCCAACCAAGAGCATTCTGTTTTATGGACGCTTCTGTTCTCCTTGAGCGAGTCATGTGCTATGAGACCCTTTTAGCTCAGGACAACTACTGTTTTAGAGTCTTCAGCTAGATGCTTTACTGAAATAATGTGCATTAGACATTATAAAGATTTAACCTTTCAATAAAGCATTAAAAATTCCATAACTTTTGTTATAAATCACCCCTAACCTGAACATTAAACTTAGAAATAATGAAGCTAAAGATTTACATGCAAAGTACAAACTTGTTTTTATGCACAAGATAAAATGTATCATTCTTAACCAGTTTAAAATTGAAGATAATATATGCATTATAGTTGTTCTGGTGCACCTATTGTTGATAATTCAGCGACTTGCATGGTTTCTTGTATCATATGCAATCAAATGCATCAGTTTGCACTTGTTGTTTTCTGCACTAAACAAGGCTTATATAAGTCAATTTATTTTCTGCCAAAGCAGTTTTGTTACAAATGAACTTTGATCATTTAGGCATGGTGTATTAAACTAAAATAAAACAAAACAAAACAGACATAGGAGGAAAATAAATGACCACTGTAGTTGGGAAAAAAGCATATATTTTTTAAATGTCACTCTGATGCGTTTTAAATCAATTAAACTTTTTATCGGCTAAAAATTGGTTCAGTATAAGTCTTTTACATTTCTACCATTTCAAGAATACCATCAAGGTACCATCAAGAAATGTTTGTAACAATACTGAATAAATGTTGCTGAAAATCCTACAATAAGCAAGTTATTAGGCTGATTTCAGGAAAAAGGGTTGGGGCAAGTTGCTACATTTACTTAATACAATCGATTACTGCAATTTATGTATTGATTTGAGGTTAATTGTTGTCATGTTTTGCTGAAAACCCATGAAGAAAAGCAACTAAACAATAGAACTCAAAGATCAGCTCAAAACTTAGATCAGAGAAGTATGTGATTTAAGATGTTTGACTCTCAAACTGATCTGGCAACCTTCTAACAAAATCATACTTAGTTCATTTAGTGTGACAATATGGGGAATATTGTGGGGCATGTTGTCACAAAAGGTCAATGTGAGTTTATTAAACTATCTTTGTATTTTTTTTAAATAGGTCAGTTAATGGTAGAAATGTTCACTAACAATAATTGTAGAATATTACAATTTTGATTTAGCTTTCATTTTTATGTTTTTTAGCAGTGAGTTGCATAGGCAAGATTTTTTAGTAAGTTTCTCATTTAACATTTATATTTTATTTCAGTTTTTGCACAGTAAGACATCTCGTCAGTTAAATTAAAATGAGTATAATTTGTGAAATTAAAATTCTGTAAAATTTTGAAATATTTTTACTGTTTAAAATAACTGTTTTCTATTTGAATATATTTAAAAATGTCATTTATTTTTGTGATTTTGAAGCTGAATTTTTAGCATCATTACTCCAGTCACATGAACCTTCAGAAATCATTCTAATATTCTGATTTGCTGCTCAAAAAACTTTTATTATTATTATGTTGAAAACAGCTGAGTAGATTTTTTTCAGAAGAACAGCATTTATCTGAAAAAAAAAACATTGTATCATTATAAATGCCTTTATCATCACTTTTGACCAATTTAAAGCATCCTTGTTAAATAAAAGTAATCATTCACTGACTCTAAGCTTTTGACTGGTAGTGTATAAATGCTGATCCTTGCATCTTTCTATTCATCAAATTAAAATCCATGTTTTAAATATTGATGATGATGATGATGATAATAATAATTTAAAATCCATACCAAATCAAATCAGCATATTAGAATGATTTCTGAAGGATCATGTGACACTGAAGAGAGTAATGATGCTGAAAATTCAACTTTGATAACAGGAATAAATTACATTTTAAAATGAATTTAAATAAAAATCAGTTCTTTTAAATAAAAATATTACTGCTTTTGTTGTACTGTGGATCAAATAAATGCAGACTTAACGAGCAATCTTACTGTCCAAAAACGTTTGACTGGTAATGTAATTTACTGTGAATGTCTGAAAGTCTTCAAATTAGATAACCAAAATGTATTATATTTAATATTTAATTATATTTTTTGTTATTTTGAACATTGATATTAAAAATTGCATTAAAATAAAAAAGACATAATAGAGCAAAGCTTTGGCGTGCAGATGTTGTTTGGGATGCTCGTTTGGTGTCGCGTTCAATCGCGCGTCTTCACCGCCAGATGGCGACAGAGCGCTTCGTGAACGCGCGCGTCCGCCGTGGTCCGCGCTTCTTGCTACGTGACATGTAGAACAAAATGTACAGAACACAGTGTTCTTGTGAAGGACCCACGTGCCACATAATGAGTCTTTGTCTTCATGTATGTGCATCTCAGTATTTCTGTGAAAGTGCAATTATGACTGGGCAGCTGGGCTTTAATATTTAGGAGTGATGGCTGACCGTAGGTCAACAGATCATTGATGAAGGGTTATTAATTAATACAATTATTACTATTTTCTTGTTAATGTATAGGCTACACACCACCCTATACACAGCTTACAACAAGAACTCTTGTCTTGCATAATGTGTAAACACTACAGAGCCACATAGTGTTTAGATACGAACCTTGCTTCGTTACTATTCCCCATGCATTTTGCATTCATACATTTACATACAAGAAAATACTTTGTTTTTATTTATTTATCATTATTATTATTATTTTTTTTTATTATTATTTTTTTTTTTTTGAATGAAACATGTTTTATATTTGTATTACCATCTCAAAAATTTAATTTGTTGTAAGCAGTGCTGTTTTGGGATCACTGAGATACTATTATAGTTTGTATTAATATTTTGAATCAGTATTTATTTTTATATTTTAATTTTAGTTCAAGTTAATCATTTTGTTGTGTTTGTCATTTTTATATATATACTTCTTAAGATCTTTTTTCATATTTAATTTATTCAAGTAACAAAAATGTTTTAAAAAATCAATTGCTTGTAAGCAGTGTTATTTTAGTATTTTTTTAAATGCTGTTTTAGTTTTTTAATTCATATTTTCTTGTAAACCCCTTAGAATATTCTGTTTATTGTTTATCTTTACACTTGTTAATGTGTTCTTTATTGCAAAAAAAATCCAAAAAACAGGGGCATGCTGTCAAACTTGTCACTATTAAACATTAAAGGTTCTTTTCTTTTTAGCAAAGTTCAAACCATTTATTAAAATAATATTAACAATTAGCATGCATGTAATCTTGAGGATGGGTTGGCATCAAGGGACTGTTGAATTTGATTTGGACCAAAAAAAATAATAATTGCAAAGAAATTGCATTTTATACCCATGACATGCTGCCAACCTAATTTTAAGAGTGCTTTAAACTGAACCAACATACAAAACCTTTTCATTTTTAAAGGCCTTATATTTGCTGAAATACATGTGACAACTTGCCCCAGTCACACCCATTCATTCAGATATAAACATTTTAAAGCCTCTTCTCTTTGCAATGCAGTACAAACAAAATTCAATTGCAACTTACTGGGAAGGAAACTGGATCTTCTGTATTACCATGGATCCATTTCCAAAAGCAGTCTTACTCTCTAACACAGCACAAGACTACTTTCTCAAGGTTATTACATGCTCGGCAACACAGATTCTCTAAAAGAGCAGTGTTGAGATGTGACAGATGTTGTTTATGACTTTTTTCATGGTCTCAATATCATTTCACATCACCTATACTGTATGTGTTGACTTATGTCATATATCACAACTCTACTGACCAATGAGTTGTCCTATCTGTCAGTCACTAATGTCAATTTGACACCGCATGCATCCCGCTGTGATAAGGCCGAATGCCCAGCAGTGAGAAGGAGTAGTGTTCATGAGCTTGATATATATATATATAACATATATGTGTAATATATATGTGCATCAGTGTGTCGGCAGTACCTAACATGTTCCCTCTCAAAATAGCACTTTGCAAAACACTCTGACCCTCTCTGAGATTTAATGAATCTGATTGAACTGCCATACATGCATGTCTATAAATGCAGCGACATTCATATCTGAACAAGATTGAGCAATGCAACTCATCAATCCTGCTTTAAAATCATGGCAAGTGTCACTTCTGATTTAAATGCATGGTTAATTTTCAAGATAAAGGGTATTGCAAAAGCAACAAGCTTCCGGTGATTTTAATATCACTTAATATGGCTTGATTTCAATATTTTCAAAACACAACTATTAATAAAATGCATTCAAAAATACAGTTAATGACCTAAGCAGTCACATTTTTCTTCCCTTAAAACTCATCAGAGTTACATATTTAAACTTTTTTTCCTTTAAAATAATTTAATAATCAGTTTTTAAGCGAACAATGCCATAGTCATCCACAATTAATGCTTTTTCAATCAAAAACCGAACTACATGAGATTTGATCAGTGAGGCCTACAATCAATCAGTTCCGAAAGAAATACAAAACCTGGGCTAATTTAAAAAAAAAAAAAAAAGTTGACAAAATGATTGATCCCAGATTTGGTGATAATACAGTATAATGAAAGATTTACTAGCAATTTTAAAAAGCAAGGTCAAGGATTTTCAGCAAATTACAAATTCCGTGGTTGATTTTTTAAGATAAAGTGTATTGCAAAAGCAACAAGCTTCCGGTGATTTTAATATCACTTAATATGAATTGATTTCAATATTTAAAAATATAAATAAATAAAAAACATAAAATGCATTCAAAAATACAGTTAATGTCCTAAGCAGTCACTATTTTTTTCCCTTTAAACTCATCTGTGGTCATCAAAGTTACATATTTAAACTTTTATCGCTTTAAAATAATTTAATAATCAGTTTTTAAGTGAACAATGCCATAATCATCCACAATTAATGCTTTTTCAATCAAAAACCTAAGTGCATGAGCTCAGATCAATGAGGCCTACAATCAATCAGTTCCAAAAGAAATACAAAACCTCTGCTAATAATAAAAACTAATCGGCAAAAGGATTGATCCGAGATTTGATGATAATACAGTATAATGAAAGATTTACCAGCAATTTTAAAAAGCAAGGTCAAGGATTTTCAGCACAGCAGTAAATGATAAATTGCATGGTTGATTTTCAAGATAAAGTTTATTGCAAAAGCAAATTGCTTCCATTGATCTTAATATCACTTAATATGACTTGATTTCAATATTTTAAAAAAAACATCTATTATTAAAACGCATTCAAAAATACAGCTTTACTTTTTACTTTTTTCTTCCCTTAAAACTCATCTTTGGTCATCAAAGTTACATATTTAAGCTTTTTTCCCTTTAAAATAATTTAATAATCAGTTTTTAAGTGAACAATGCCATAATCATCCACAATTAATGCTTTTTCAATTAAAAACCGAAGTGCATGAGCTTTGACCAATGAGGCCTACAATCAATCAGTTCCAAAAGAAATACAAAACCTCTGCTAATAAAAAAAAAAACAAGTTGAAAAAAGGATTGATGCCAGATTTGATGATAATACAGCATAATGAGAGATTTACAAGCAATTTTAAAAGGCAGACACAACAAAATAGGCCAAGGATTTTCAGCACAGCAGTAAAAAAAATGATATTTTTTTACAAAAACAATTAATAGCAAACTGTAGCTCAACTCAAACTTCAACAACAGAGCATGCAGCAAATTATTCAGTGCATTAAACCATATAATCATGCAATCATGCATGCAAAAGCAAAAAAAAAAAAAAAAAAAAAAAAAAAAAAACATAGGCATGTCAGTTAAAAACAAAAAACAAAAAAACAATGGCAAGCACATGTGTTTGATCTGATTGAACATAAACTTTGAATACAACGTAAGTCACTTTGCATAAAAACATTTGCAAATGCATGAATGTAAATGCAAATAAACTCACTGTTTGGTCAGTGGTGACTCCCTCCCTCTCAATGCATGACCTTTAACCTGAGGAAATAAAAGTCCCTTAGCTATTTTTGTGCTGTAGGAACACATTTGGCATTGAAAATTTAATTTGTATTTTCTGAGTTGTGACATTGATTTTTTTTTTCATGCTCTAAAGAATTATTAGTATTAATTAGATCAGCATAATATTTAAAGTTATATTAAATTGCATTTGCAGAAAGAACCATCCATCTTGTTCATTTACTGTTTTCTTGTTTTTGAACACGTTTTAAAATTAAAACATTTTGATGACACTTTCTTGAGTTTTAAAAGGACCAATTTCATTTTTGCACTGGATATATATTGTAAAAGAACAGTTCACCTGCTGCTGTAAATGTGCTCACCCTCAGGCCATCCAAGATGTAGATGAGTTTGTTTCTTCATCAGATGTAGAGAAATGTAGCATTACATCACTTGCTCACCAATGGATCCCCTGCAGTGAATAATGTTTCCTCCAGTGACAAAGTAGTCTAGTCTGAAACCGGAGAGAAATACGTACAGATTAAGCATAATTTCCAAGCCAAAACAGGAGATGGATGTTTTCACTGAAGGAAGCATTATTATGGATTATGATCTCATGTTTCATCAAGTAGTAAGAGTTTAAAAGTCTTAATGATGGATTTGTTTCTAACAAACGCACAGCTTTTGTCTTCTCAAGATGTTAACTGATGAACTGGAGTGGTGTGGATTACTTGTGGATTATTGTAATGTTTTTAAAAGCTGTTTGGACTCTCATACTGACGGCACCCATTCACTCCAGAGAATCCGTTGGTGATGCAATGCTACATTTCTCCAAATCTGATGAAGAAACAAACTCGTCTACATCCTGGATGGCCAAGAGTATATTTTTAGGAAATTTTCATTTTCAAGTATAATTAAAATCTAACATTTAACCACAAAGGCAACTTTCTTGCTGTCTCAAATTTATTATGATAAATTAATTACCTAATTAAGAGAACAATAAATAATTAACAAGATAATAATGAAGAGGAAAATAATTAACTATGATAATGAATTAATAGGAAAATAAATTATAGATGAGAATAATTAATATGAAGATAATCCAAATTACTAATAAAATATATGTAATTAATTAAACATGACAAAAAATAAATGTGAAAACTACTGTGAAAACAAATAAAAATAATAGGAAAATAAATAATTAAAATTACTAATCAAATATATGTTATTAATTAAACATGACAAAAAATAAATGTGAAAACTACAGTGAAAATAAATAAAAAATAATAGGAAAATAAATAATTAAAATTACTAATAAAATATATGTTATTAATTAAACATGACAAAACATAAATGTGAAAACTACAGTGAAAATAAATAAAAATAATAGGAAAATAAATAATTAAAATTACTAATCAAATATGTTATTAATTAAACATGACAAAAAATAAATGTGAAAACTACAGTGACAATAAATAAAAATAATAGGAAAATAAATAATTAAAATTACTAATCAAATATATGTTATTAATTAAACATGACAAAAAATAAATGTGAAAACTACAGTGAAAATAAATAAAAAATAATAGGAAAATAAATAATTAAAATTACTAATCAAATATATGTTATTAATTAAACATGACAAAAAATAAATAAAAATAATAGGAAAATAAATAATTAAAATTACTAATCAAATATATGTTATTAATTAAACATGACAAAAAATAAATGTGAAAACTACAGTGAAAATAAATAAAAAATAATAGGAAAATAAATAATTAAAATTACTAATCAAATATATGTTATTAATTAAACATGACAAAAAATAAATGTGAAAACTACAGTGAAAATAAATAAAAAATAATGGGAAAATAAATAATTAAAATTACTAATCAAATATATGTTATTAATTAAACATGAAAAAAATGTGAAAATTACAATAAAAATAAATAAAAATAATAGGAAAATAAATAATTAAAAATACTAATAAAATATATGTTATTAATTAAACATGACAAAAAAATAAATAAAAATAATAGGAAAATAAATTATTAAAAATACTAATAAAATATATGTTATTAATTAAACATGACAAAAAATAAATGTGAAAACTACAGTGAAAATAAATAAAAAATAATGGGAAAATAAATAATTAAAATTACTAATCAAATATATGTTATTAATTAAACATGAAAAAAATGTGAAAACTACAATAAAAATAAATAAAAATAATAGGAAAATAAATAATTAAAAATACTAATAAAATATATGTTATTAATTAAACATGACAAAAAATAAATGTGAAAACTACAGTGACAATAAATAAAAATAATAGGAAAATAAATAATTAAAATTACTAATAAAATATATATGTTATTAATTAAACATGACAAAAAATAAATGTGAAAACTACAGTGAAAATAAATAAAAATAATAGGAAAATAAATAATTAAAATTACTAATCAAATATATGTTATTAATTAAACATGACAAAAAATAAATGTGAAAACTACTGTGAAAACAAATAAAAATAATAGGAAAATAAATAATTAAAATTACTAATCAAATATGTTATTAATTAAACATGACAAAAAATAAATGTGAAAACTACAGTGACAATAAATAAAAATAATAGGAAAATAAATAATTAAAATTACTAATAAAATATATGTTATTAATTAAACATGACAAAAAATAAATAAAAATAATAGGAAAATAAATAATTAAAAATACTAATAAAATATATGTTATTAATTAAACATGACAAAAAATAAATGTGAAAACTACAGTGAAAATAAATAAAAAATAATAGGAAAATAAATGAATGAGAAAATAATTAAATTATATTTTAAAAAAAGTTTTTTTAAGATGGAGTAGTGTGGATTACTTGTGGATTATCATGATGTTTTTATCAGCTATTTGGACTCTCATTCCGACGGCACCCATTTACTCCAAAGGATCCATTGGTGAGCAAGTGATGCAATGCTAGATTTCTCTAAATCTAATGAAGAAACAAACTCGTCTACATCCTATAGATGGCCATGAAATTTTAATTTTCAAGTATAATTAAAATCACACATTTAAGATTAGACTGTTTTAACCAAGGTATGTTGAAAGCATTTGAAATGCAATGTTTTCTGGATTATACTTATATGAAGAACACATATTTCCTTTCACTTTGTGCTCCACCCATCATGAAATGACTGAACCAGATTTCCATCCATTAACACCGTTCCTCAGCAGCTGGAAAGAAAAGTCTGCAGTGTGTTGTCAAACACAGATGACACATGCAGATCTGTACGTAAGCATGTGTATATATAGACATGAGCATGACATACACCAGAATACATGTACTGTGACCTTTAACCTCAGGCTCTTTCACCTTCATCCAAAAGTGTTTAGTTTGCAGCTGCCCTGTTATGCTGTGGTTGCTAGAACTTTATTGTAACAAACACAGTAGCTGCATTTAAAGTTTTTACAGATAATTTACTCACCCCCTTGTCATCCAAGATGTCTTTTTTTATTCAGTCGTAAAGAAATTATGCCTTTTGAGGAAAACATTTCAGGATTTCTCTTCATATAGTGGACTTCTATGGTGCCTGTGAGTTTGAACTTACAAAATGCGGTTTTAATGCAGCTTCAAAGGGCTCTAAATGATCCCAGCTGAGGAAACGATTGGTTATTTTCTTTAAAAATTTGACCATTTAGGGTATGTCGAAAAAATCCCATCTCATTTTCTCCTCCAACTTCAAAATCATCCTACATCGCTGTTTTACCTTTTTTTGAAAAGGGTGTTTGATCTTCTTTGCACTTTCACTTTGTAAACACTGGGTCGGTACTTCTGCAACGATGTAGGATTATTTTGAGGTTGAAGGAGAAAATGAGATGGGAGTTTTTCAACATACCCTAACTGTCTTGAATTGGAATGCACAGAGTTGATGCAGAGCTAGCATTTGAGGTTAAAAAGTATATAAATTGTCAATTTGTTTTAGAAAATAACCAATGGTTTTGCTAAATAAGACCCTTCTTCCTCAGCTGGGATCGTTTAGAATCCTTTGAAGCTGCATTGAAACTGCATTTTGGAAGTTCAAACTTGTGAGTTTTTCATGCACCTGTCAAGTTTGAGATTTTGGGCTTTTTGGTTCTTCATAAAGTGTTTTTTTTTTTTTTTTAAGACTAGTGGAAAGAAAACATCCAAGAGACAATGTTAAGTGTTTCTTTTATAACACTTTATCTATTTGTGTCAATAGATTTAAATTACAATACATATTTTTAAAGGCCGTTTTCTCAAAATGAGTTTTTCTTCTACACTGAGCCATAAATCTCCACTTCAGGTGCACTTACACCAAACTTTACATTTTTATATATTTATATCTATATCCTGAAGGTTTTTACAGGGGGATTTGTTCATATATAATTTGCTTGATTTTATACAACATTTTATTCCCCCCAAAATTGTGAAAAATATATTGTTTTCTGTCTGTTTTTTCTGTATTATGGAGTGACAAAATGAGATACCCAAAATTTCCTCTGTAAAAACATTTGACTCTAATATATCAAAAAAAAAAAAAAAAAAATTAACAAGAATTTTTAATCTGGCTTCATCCAGTGATTAGATTTTTGTACTAGAAAATTAGCGCATATTTCATTAAATAATGCCTCATTTGTATATTTAAATCTAACATTTTTGAAAACTTGTAATACAAAAAATGTTTGCAATTTTGCAATTTTAACTATTAGTTATTTTTTTTACCCTATTCACCTGCAGTGTCTCGCCTTAACTGAGATAATAGACCAAATCACTCAAATCAGTTTTTACCTTTATAATATGCTGACAACCTTTCAAAAACACAGGTGATAATGAGGTCACATGATGAATCGTAGTTCATCAGTAGTAGCTTTTCCACAAGCTGAGATATATACTAATATACAGATGGTAAAAACAAATAGGCCTACACAAGAACACAAAACACCATTATGGCAGTGTACAAAATTAAAATAATGCAATAAAAATTGATTAAAACAACATAAGATGTGGCATAAATCCCTAATGCACATAACTGATAAGAAAAAAATTGTTATTTCAATGAAAAACCATCAAATGTGAGCTTTCACACAGAATTCTGGGAATTTCCTGGTCAATATAAGGTTTTTCATCTTTTAAAAAACTGTACATTTAAAAAGTATTTTACATGAAATGTCCCATTAAATGTATTACAGTTATTCACTGAATAGAGTAAGGAAACTAACCATAGCATTACCGTAGCATTTTGCAGTTTTTACCATTAAAATTAATAGGTTTTTTTACAGTGTTGTCAAACGGCAAAAATGTATTTGTTCTGACATGTCAGCAGGGAAAAATCTATGCTAAATACAACAAATTAAATGCAACAAAGCATATAATTATGCATAGTTAGGATAACAAGAAATAGGCGCGGCGATTGATAAAAAAGGGAGGAGAAAACACTCTTTTGTTGTTGATGTCAAAGGCTGTGTGTGCAGTGACTGACAAATCACATTTCTGCTGCTGTTTATGCATTTATAAAAATTCCTATTGTGCCTGTCATCTTTTTATGAAAGCCAAATAAAATGAAATAAAAAATACACTTTTTTGCGTAATTCTGTGAAAGAAGTCATAATTAAGTGATTAATTATGATATTATGATTATAATTATAAATGTAGAATTTTTGCATTTACGTCTCACAATTCTGACATTTTTCTCAGAAATTTTGAGTTTGCAAATTGCAATTCTTTATCTCTCTTTTTGTTTATTTCTTGAAAAAAAATGTATTTGTAGCTTTTTTCTCACAATTATGGAAAAAACAAAAAAATATATATATTTAAAGACACTCAGAATTGCAAGAAAAAAGTTACAATTATAAGGACTTATAAAACTTACACTGATAAAAATCATTTTTGATAATTATGATTATTTTTAGCTTGTGGTGGAAACAGGCTTCCATTTATTTTGAATAGTTTTAAGTGGAGAAACATGCTTTTTGTCCCCAGAACGGTGCAATTACCGCATTGACCAGCAGGGGCAAACTACCTACACAAATCAGCCCAAACCTGAACCAGTGGATCGAGGTTCAAATGACTTCAATAAGGCATAGTCACCAATATAGTCCAGGACAGAGTGACTTTCAGAATCCATGTTATCAAACCTGTTGTTTACTAGATAGATATTCCATAAATCAGAGCTCCTTTGTTTCATAAGCACCGTTTGACCTCTGACCCATATGTAACGTATGGTTATCTGAAACTCGGTGGTCGTCCTGACACTGAGGCATGAACCAACATACCCTAAATAACTCACCTCCCCCTCAACCTTTACAAGAACTTTGAGCCGTCTTTGTCCTGCCTGAGGAACAGGGTGTTCCTCAATAAACTTTTTATAGAGCTTTAAGAAAATGTGGCTTTTCTTTAAGTGAGATGAAAGTATTTTCAGAGCAATGACACTAAAGAACTATGGTATTGACAAAATGAACTTCAGTGCAACCTATAATATAAAATAAAAAGTGTGATTTTAAAACATACATGCACATAGTTTACCCTCTTTATGATGTTTTGTGCTCATGGCTTCTCTCCCCTTTTTTTTTTTTTTTTTTTATATTGACTATAACTCTATATAGACACAATCAGATACAAAAATAATTTCACAAATATTTTATAAAATATATACTGATAAATGTAACATTCACTTTATTGGTATTAGATGAGTGGATCTTTTTAACTGATTTCTTATTTGAACTGTCACCAACTGAAATGCAATGGCCAAACTATTTCATACATAGTAAATTAAGCTAATCACTCAATCATAATGCACAATTTTATATCTAACATTTATTTTGAGCTGCAGCTTGTCATATTAATGGAGTGTTTCACTAGTTAGCAGTAAAACGCTTACCTCATCTGAATGTTTGTAGATTTGTGTTGGATGTTATCTTTGGAATCGAAATATGGATATTTTATTTGTAAACATTATAGTTTTTTCACACAGTGTCGTGTAAACATGGCTGAAGACGTGAAAAGCAGAGGAACAGACAAACCAACTGAGTTCAACTGAGTGAGTCATTTACATTGGAACCGCTCCGATTGATTCAAACTAGTGTCTTTGATCATTCAGGTCAACTATTCACTAACAAAAAGAGATCAAAAGAACATTTCATTTTCGAATTTTGACATCGCTTGTGATGATATAAAAAGCACCTAGTGATGGGTGCAATGGAACTTTTCGAAATTCTGAATCACTTAAACCATTGTGTCACAAAGCACGTATCACGAATCGTTTGATTTAGATCTGGACTTTGAAGCAGGTTTGTCTTTTGATTCAGATCTGTTTGTTAATCATTTCGTCAATTGAATGATTTGCGATTCGTGCTCCGAAAACCTGATCTGAAATGATGATTTGCGAATCATTATTGAGATCCGGACCACGGAACGAGGGGTCACGAATCATTTGATTCACTTCAGAACCTCACTGAGGGTTTGTGAATGTTTTGATTTAGAGCCGGAGGTCAGAGTGAGTTTGAAAATCATTTGATTTAAATCGGGACTTCAGAGTGGGTTTGTGAATCTTTTGATTCAGAATGGCAGTTCGGAGTGGGTTTGCGAATCATTTGATTCAGATTTGGAGGTTGGAGTGGGTTTGCAAACCATTTGATTCAGATCGGAACTTCAGAGCGGGTTTGTGAATCTTTTGATTCAGATCGGGAGGTTGTAGTGGGTTTGCAAATCATTTGATTCAGATCGGAACATCGTCGTGGGTTCTTGAATCTTTTGATTCAGATTTGCAGGTTGGAGTGGGTTCACAAATCATTTGATTCAGATCGGAACTTCGGAGCAGGTTCATGAATCTTTTGATTCAGATCGGGAGGTTGGAGTGGGTTTGCAAACTATTTGATTCAGATCGGAACTTCAGAGCGGGTTTGTGAATCTTTTGATTCAGAACGGGAGTTCGGAGTGGGTTTGTGAATCTGTTGATTCAGATCGGGACGTCAGAGCGGGTTTGTGAATCTTTTGATTCAGATCGGGACGTCAGAGCGGGTTTGTGAATCTTTTGATTCAGATCGGGACATCAGAGCGGGTTTGTGAATCTTTTGATTCAGATCGGGACGTCAGAGGCGGTTAGCGAATTATTTGATTTAGATCAGAACTTTGGAGTGGGTTTGTGAATCTTTTGATTCAGATCGGGACGTCAGAGACAGTTAGCGAATTATTTGATTTAGATCAGAACTTTGGAGTGGGTTTGTGAATCTTTTGATTCAGATCGGGACATCAGAGCGGGTTTGTGAATCTTTTGATTCAGATCGGGACATCAGAGCGGGTTTGTGAATCTTTTGATTCAGATCGGGACGTCAGAGACAGTTATCGAATTATTTGATTTAGATCAGAACTTTGGAGTGGGTTTGTGAATCTTTTGATTCAGATCGGGACGTCAGAGCGGGTTTGTGAATCTTTTGATTCAGATCGGGACATCAGAGGCGGTTAGCGAATTATTTGATTTAGATCAGAACTTTGTAGTGGGTTTGTGAATCTATTGATTCAGATCTTGAGGTCAGAGTAGGTTCGCAAATCATTTGATTCAGATCGGAAATTCAGAGCAGGTTTGTGAATATTTTGATTCAGATCGGGAGTTCGGAGTGGGTTTGTGACTCTTTTGATTCAGATTGAAAGGTCAGAGTAGATTCGCAATTCATTTGATTCAGATGAGAAATTCAGAGTAGGTTTGTGAATATTTTGATTCAGATTGAGAGGTCGGAGTGGGTTTGTGAATCTTTTGATTCAGATCAGAAATTCAGAGCAGGTTTGTGAATATTTTGATTCAGATCAGGAGTTCGGAGTGGGTTTGTGAATCTTTTGATTCAGATCAGAAATTCAGAGCAGGTTTGTGAATATTTTGATTCAGATCAGAAATTCAGAGCAGGTTTGTGAATATTTTGATTCAGATCGGGAGTTCGGAGTGGGTTTGTGACTCTTTTGATTCAGATTGAAAGGTCAGAGTAGATTCGCAATTCATTTGATTCAGATGAGAAATTCAGAGTAGGTTTGTGAATATTTTGATTCAGATTGAGAGGTCGGAGTGGGTTTGTGAATCTTTTGATTCAGATCAGAAATTCAGAGCAGGTTTGTGAATATTTTGATTCAGATCAGGAGTTCGGAGTGGGTTTGTGAATCTTTTGATTCAGATCAGAAATTCAGAGCAGGTTTGTGAATATTTTGATTCAGATCAGAAATTCAGAGCAGGTTTGTGAATATTTTGATTCAGATCAGGAGTTCGGAGTGGGTTTGTGAATCTTTTGATTCAGATCGGAAGCTCAGAATGGGTTCGCAAATCACTTGATTCAAATCAGAACTTCGGAGTGGGTTCGTGAATCTTTTTCGAATCTATTATTTTGATTCAAATCGCGAATCATTCTGATATGTTGATTTGCTGCTCAAGAAACATTTCTGATCATTATCAATGTTAGTAAAAAAAGTTTTGATGTTTTATGTTTTTGTGTAAATGCAGATGCTTTGTATTTTTCAGCATTCTTTGATAAATGGAAAATTTACAAGAACAGCATTTATTTTAAAATACAGAATCTTTTGTACCATTAGAAATGTATTTACTCTCACTTTTGATCAATTAAATGCATCCTTGCTAAATAAAAATATAATTTTGTTTTAGTACCTACAGCTGTGGTGCAATTGTGTACTTTTTATAACAGTGCATTTTACATTTACATTATTGGCGTATGTGCTTATCCACAGAACATTCAAGGTATGCATTTGATGTGGATATTTCATCGGCAATCAAACCCATGACCTTGCAGTTGTTAGCAGCAGTTAAACCGCATTAGCTCGACTTATTTTTGACACTTAGTACCGCTGTTAAACCTTCCCGCAGAAATATTTGTGAACTTCCAGCGTTGTGTTTCTGCATTTGAGATGTGTTTCTGTTTTCCTCTCTCCACCCTTCTGTGGCGCTCATGGTAACTGGTTCAAACTGGCTGCGGCGCAGTAACTCGGCAGGTTTTCCTGCATGTTTGAGCTCACTTCTTACTCGAGGGCTTCCAGTGCGATGAGCTGGCAGCTCCATGTGTCCAGTGGAACACAAACACAAATTCATTCTTACATATTTGGCACAACTATAGGCGTATCCTGTTGAAACGGGACCCTGGGACACATGTGCACGGAATAAGTTACAGAAATATCATGTGGCACCAAACTGTAATTAAAACGGCCCCTGGAGTTTCATAGAGTTGTGTAGGAAGAATGTGACACCACACATATTACATAACAGATCCTGTGACATACAGACAACATGCAAAAATGTTCACTTTTCTGCACAGAAACAATGGCTGAGAGAAAATAAACATAAAAGAAAGCATTTACTGAGATTTGTGCTTGAAACAAGTGAACAAAAATCTTCTAGTAAAACAAAACAGAAAGAGACAATCAACTTCCCAAAGACAACACACTAAAATCTTTCATTTATTTATTTTATTTATTTATTTATTTATTTTATTTTATTTATTTTTTTTAGAAAAGTTGTGAAATAATTTTTTTTATATATTATTGCTAATAATATTAATACTGATATTTATGTTAATTATCTTTTTGTGGTGGTGGCAGGGACGAAATGAGCAAATTGAACATTAATTTTTATTTTAAAATAATTTGAGTCATAATTACGAGATAAAATGTGAAATTATGACATACTAAGTCAATTATAAAATGAAAAGTCTGAATTATGACATATTAAGTTATAATTAGGAGATGAAATGTTTAAATTATGACATTTATTCATAATTATGAGATAAAAATTCTACATTATGACATACTGCTTCTATATAAAAATCAATTGTGAAAGTTACGGCTTAATTTAGATTTCCTTAAGCAAGATTTTTTTTAATTAATTAATAATTTTTTTTATTTTAGAAAAGTTAGAAAATAATATATATAATACTGCTAATAATATTAATACTGATATTTATATTAATTATCTTTTTTTGTGGTGCAAATTAAACATTTATTTTAATTTTAAAATAATTTGAATGTTAATATTAATTTTACTATTATTTTTATTTTTAGTGGTGGTGCTTTTTGTCTTAGATTTTTATGTTTTTCCTAAATGTGAGCCATGTTGTATGGTTTTAGATAAAAATCATCTGCCTAATGCATAAATCTATGTGAGAGAAAAGATTAGAACAGATGAGAAAAGAATAGCAGATGTATGTACATTTTATGTAACTCAGTCATGTGACGTGTCTCAGCCAATCACAAAGCCCTTTCCACATTCAGCTGTTGTCACTATGATGAATCTCACACAAAATCCCCTTCCAATCCTATTGAGACGGACACATCTGCTGACCAATAGGGCAAAATGGCAGCTGACTGCAGATTTTTGGAAATCTGTGTGAGATTTGGCAATGCTCCCGAGTCAAACACATTCTGGCTTTCTCTGCACATGCCATGCCTATATGTTTCCACCTGAGCAACTCGAATGTCTCCCAACACCTGTTCACTAAAACGATCCAGCGTTCACGTCAGTCAGCGTTTTGATGTGTTGATCTGGGTGTTGTTTTCACACGTCGTTCAATAGCGCAATAGTTTGATCATTGCAATAATTATAATGGCTGTCAGCAATTGGCTTTGAGCAAAACACTCTCTATAAAAGGTTCAGTGGAGGAATGTGGTTGCCTTTGAGTTCTTGCTTAAGCACAAATTTTTCCTCTTAGCTGGAATTATTTTATTATGTAAGAAGAAAGAGGGTGTGATATGAAATACAAAGGAAATCTGCCAACATAAATCAGAGAGTCGATTATACAAAAATATTTGGCTGCATAATGGCACAATAGAGCATCCAGAATCAAATGTTCTAAAGAGACAATCTAATAAAGTGTGTTTATGTGTTTTGAGATCATGATAGTAATAAAAAAAATATTGAATATTCACACTGAATAACCATTTTCCCGCTTTGAAATCACGGGAATAAATTATATTTTAAAATATATTCAAATATAAAACTGTTATTTTAAAATAATTACAAATGTTACTGTTTTTTGCTGTACTTTGGGTCAAAAAGCAAATAAAAACAATACAAATCTTACTGTTCTAAAACTTTTGACTGGCCGCGTATTACTTTTCTTTCGTACTGTGTACTACTTTATTCACAACCACAAATGTGACCCTGGACCACAAAACCAGTCTTAAGTCGCTGGGGTATATTTGTAGCAATAGCCAAAAATACATAGTATGGGTCAAAATTATAGATTTTTCTTTTATGTCAAAAATCATTAGGAAATTAAGTAAATATCATGTTCCATGAAGATTTTTTGTAAAATTCCTACTGTAAATATATCAAAATGTAATTTTTGATTAGTAATATGCATTGTTAAGAACTTAATTTGGATAACTTTAAAGGCAATTTTCTCAGTATTTTGATTTTTTTGCACCCTTAGATTCCAGATTTTCAAATAGAAGTATCTCGGCCAAATATTGTCCTATCCTAACAAACCATACTTCGATAGAAAGCTTATTTATTGAGCTTTCATATGATGTATACATCTCAGTTTTGTAAAATTTAACCTTATGACTGGTTTTGTGGTCCAGGGTCACAAATGCTTACAGTAAAAAAGCATAGTTCAATCTTGCTATTTTGATTTATCAACAATTGCTTTTTTGATTTTACAACAATTTTTCAACATCTCTCTGCCAACTATTTTCAATCTTGTAGAGAAATGTACATGGTAGCTCATGAAAAAAGAGCTTTAGGTTTTGAATAACTGTGTGTAGATGATATATCTAAAAATATTATTATGGCAAAGGTGTTTGCAAACATAAGACAAATGTTTGTGATATTTTGAATGCAGTGCTTCAATTTTCAAGAGATGTGAGGCATTCTGGATTTTGTGTGTGCAATTCTTGGATTTGTGTGTAAAGTTTTAAAAAACAGAGGCAAAGTTTGGAAAATGTGTGTAAGCAGTTGAAAAAGTCATAACTATAAGATAAAAAAGAATAAATTATGACATTTATTCATAATTATGAGATAAAAATTCTACATTATGACCTACTAAGTCAAAGTTATGAGATAAAAAATCAATTGTGAAAGTTATGACTTATAATTTAGATTTCCTTAAGCATGATTTTTTTTATGTGTGGCCTTTTATAGTCCTATTTATTATTATTTTTTATATACACTAACGGTCAAAAGTTTGGGGTCAGTAAGAGTTGTAATGTGTTAAAGAAAGTCTCTTATGTTCGTCAGTGCAGATTTATTTAATCAAAAATATAGAAAAAAAACTGTAATATTGCAAAATGTTATTACAATATAAAATAATGGTTTCTATTGTAATATACTTAAAATTAAATTTATTCCTGAGATGCAAAGCTGAATTTCACATGTCACATGATCCTTCAGAAATCATTCTAATATACTGATTTATTATTAGAATGATCTATATTGGATCTATATTGGATCTATGTATTGCAACAGTTGCTAATAATATTAATACTGATATTTTTATGAATTATCCATTTTTGTGGTGGTGACAAGGATGAAATTAGCAAATTAAACATTCATTTTAATTTTAAAATAGTTTGAATAATTTTAAATTTTTATTTTAGAAAAGTTGTGAAATTATTTTTTTTATATATTATTGCTAATAATACTAATACAGAGATTTATATTAATTATCCTTTTTAGGTGGTGGCAGGGATGAAATTAACAAATTAAACATTCATTTTAATTTTAAAATAATGTGAATGTTAATATTAATTTTAGTATTATTTTTAGTTTTAGTGTTGGTGCTTTTTACAAGATTTTTTTATGTTATAAGTTTTACTTATTATTTATCTCATAATTATGATATAAAAAGTCTAAACAATGGAATACTAAGTCACCATTATGAGATAAAAAAAACAATGACATTTTAAGTCATAATTATGACATATTAAGTAATAATTATCAAATGAAAAGTTGAAATTATGACATTAAGCCAAAATTATGAGACAAAAAGTAAAAATTATGACATAGTATGTCCTATTTATGAGATAAAAAGTCCATTGTGAAAGCGAGTCAAGACATTTTTTCCCCTTCATATCTCATAATTCAGATTTCCTACAGCATGATTTTAATTTCTGTTGTGAAAATGGCCTACTATAGTCTAATGTTTCTATGAATATGTACTGTGAATAAAGCTTTCAGTCTTTTGCTAAAACATGCTTTCTGTGGTTAAACACATGCTGATCTCATGATGCTCCAGGGCAAACATGATCTCATTTAAAAATTAATCAAACTCTTGAAAAAAAAAGTGAAAAGTGCCCTTAAATGTACTTTTAAAAAGACATACTTCAAACATACTACAGTGTTTACCTAACGGCAATAAAACATAACGCTATTTTTTTTATTGAACATTTCCTAAATTAGATATTTAATGGTTGAAAACCAATAAAATATTTCAATGTCCTTCTTACTGCATGCTTGCAGAGCACAACAGAACGTGCTAACAAATGCGAGAGTTTAATTTACAGTTATCTTCAGATTAAATTAATCTGAATAAAATGAATCCATAATGATAAGATTATGTTGTGGTCTTCATTCTCATTTTCGTGACTCATCATTTCAACTTCTTGAATGCTATAGATAATCTTTCCAAAGCTGTATTCCCCCAAATGGCCACGTCTGTCGCCAAGAATGTTTTTCTGAGGAAGCCTGCAGTCTGGCTGCACATCAGACAGGAAAGACTTTGCCTTTAAAGGGTATTTGGATTAAATATATAGAGCGGGACACTGATTCATACACACAGGGTTCAGATTTAATTGTTTACATCCTTAATTAGAATCTGATCACATTAAATCACATCTGTGGAGAAATATTTGAGAAGCAAGACTACAATTTTATTTTCATATAACACTGAAAGCCTATTTCTGGCAAACAAGGACATTACATCATAACTATGAGATTAAAAAAAAGAAATATTTAGTCACGATTATGGAATAAAAAGAAAAAACAATGACATGCTAAATCATAATTATGAGATAAAAAGTTGAAATGATGACATTTATTTATAATTATGAGATAAAAGTTTAGATCATGACAAAAAGTCATAATTGTGAAATAAAAAGTCTAAATTTTGACATATTAATGTCAGTATGAGTTTTAACATATTAAGTTATAATTATGAGATGAAAAGTTGAAATGATTACATTTAGTTATAATTATGAGAGAAAAAGTCTAAATTCTGTCATATTAAGTCATGATTATAAGATAAAAAAGGTCAAAATAATGAAATATTAAGATAAAAAGTAAAAACAATGACATGCTGAATCATAGTTATGAGATAAACTGTCTAAATTTTGACATATTAAGTCAAAATTATGAGATGAAAAGTTGAAATGATTACATTTAGTTATAATTATAAGATAAAAGTTTAAATCATGACAAAAAAGTCAGAATTATGAGATAAAAAGTCTAAATTATGACATATTAAGTCATGATTATAAGATAAAAGTTTTTTTAATTTTTAATTTCCTCATATAACACTGAAAGCCTATTTCTGCCAAACAAGGAAAAAAATATCATTAATAAAAAATAAGTTATTAATAAAAAGTTAAATGATAAAATTTCAGAATTATAGTCATAATTATGAGATTTAAAAGTCGCAATTATTAGAAAACAGTCAAAAAATGAATTATGACTTAATGGGATAACAAATCAAACATTTTAAGATAATTCTGACTTTTATATCATAAATGTTGCCTTTTATCTCATAATTGTAATTCACTTTTTATGTCATTAATTCAACTTTTTATTAACCTTTCGCAATTTAGCATATCATAATTTTGACTTTTTTAATCTCACAATTATGATTTGGTATTTCATAATTTTTATTTATTTTTTTCCTCAATTTCGACTTTTAACTAAAAGGCATAAAAAATCTCAATTATGACATGCTAAGTAATAATTATTCATGAAAGTTAGAACTTAATATGTGATGATTTTGATGTTTTAATTCAGATCATTCAGATTTTCCTAAGATAAAAAAGTAATTTAATGACATAAAAAGTGAATTATGACAAAAGTTACAATCATGAGATAAAAAAAAGTCAATTATGGGATAAAAAATCAAACATTTTAAGATAATTCTGACTTTTATATCATAAATGTTGCCTTTTATCTCATAATTGTAATTCACTTTTTATGTCATTAATTCAACTTTTTATTAACCTTTCGCAATTTAGCATATCATAATTTTGACTTTTTTAATCTCACAATTATGATTTGGTATTTCATAATTTTTATAAAAAAAAATTCTCAATTTCGACTTTTAACTAAAAGGCATAAAAAAAATCTCAATTATGACATGCTAAGTAATAATTATTCATGAAAGTTAGAACTTAATATGTGATGATTTTGAATTTTTAATTCAGATCATTCAGATTTTCCTAAGATAAAAAAGTAATTTAATGACATAAAAAGTGAATTATGACAAAAGTTACAATCATGAGATAAAAAAGTCAATTATGGGATAAAAAATCAAACATTTTAAGATAATTCTGACTTTTATATCATAAATGTTGCCTTTTACCTCATAATTGTAATGCACTTTTTATATCATTAATTCAACTTTTTATTAACCTTTCACAATTTAGAATGTCATAATTTTGACTTTTTTAATCTCACAATTATGATTCGGTATTTCATAAATTTTCTCAACTTCAACTTTTGACTAAAAGGCATAAAAAATCTCAATTATGACATAACTATGCGTGAAAGTTAGGACTTAATATGTGATGATTTTGACGTTGGACATAATTCAGATTTCCCTAAGCATTATTTTTTTGTCTATGTTGTGAAAAAGCCTTCCATAGTCTTATGTTTCCATGCATATGCTTCTATGAATTTGCACTGTGAATGAAGCATTCAGTCTTTTACTTTTTTGTCAAATATGTCAAATCAAAGTCATAGGAAATGACCACAAGTGAAGTTTTATACCCAGAAATCGACAGCATTACTGTAGTGAAAAAGGCCTACAAACTCTGATGAATAAGAGATGAATGAAAGAGAAGGAGAAACTCATGGATAACAGATTAGAGAGGAACACGATGGCCTACTTGCACTGAGCAACTGACACGAAAGATCCTGAGAACGGAGGAATGCAGCGGACATACAGTGAGCTTTGTCACGGTCCAGACAGTGCATCAGACTGCAGTCACAACATGACCACGGGCATCAGCGACTGGTACGCGGGAGACCGCCACGTGAACCAAACCCTTCATATGAAACCCCTCTGAATGTGTGTGTATGCTTGTGTGTGAATATGCAACGTTTAAGTCCATGTTTTAAGAAGCACTGGTTGGCAAGCGGTTCATGACCTAGATTTGAAATTCACAGTTCCGCAAGTGAACTCTATTCAGTATTGCCTGGATATTTAGAAATACACATTAGATGCATGAAAATTCTGAAATAATATTACAATTTTAAATAACTGTTTTCTATATGATTATATTGTAAAATTGAATTTATTCCTGTGATCAAAGCTGGATTTTTTGAAAGCTGAGCATGATCCTTTAGAAATGATTTGAATATTTGTTTTATTTCCTCATAACACTGAAAGCCTATTTCTGCCAGACAAAGACATTAAGTCATAACTATAAGATAAAATGTCAAAATAAAAACAGTGGCATGATGTGTCATAATTATGAGATAAAACATTTACATTTTGAAATATTAAGTCTTAATTATGAGATGAAAAGCTGAAATGATGACATTTAGTCATAATTATGAGATAAAAGTTTAATTCATGACAAAAAAGTCAATTATGAGATAAAAAGTCTAAATTGTGAAACATTAAGTTATGATTATGAGATGAAAAGTCAAAACAATGACATGCTAAGTCATAATTATGAGATAAAAGTTATAATTCTGACATATTAAGTCTTAATTATGAAATTATGACATTTAGTTATAATTATGAGATAAAAAGTCAAAATTACGAAATATTAAGTCTCATAAGATTATGAGATAAAAAAATTAAAACAATGAAATATTAAGTCATAATTTTGAGATAAAAAGTCTAAATTATGACACATTAAGTTATAATTGTGAGATAAAAATTTAAAACAATGAAATATTAAGTCATAATTATGAGATAAAAAGTCATAATTGACATATTAAGTCTTCATTATGAGACGAAATGATGACATTTAGTTATAATCGTGAGATAAAAGTTTAAATCATGACAAAAAATGTCATTATTATAAGATAAAAAGACTAATATTCAGCAAGTGAACTCTATTCAATGTTGTCTGGATATGTAAAAACACTGAATAGACGCCTGAAAATTCTGAAATAATATTACAATTTTAAATAACTGTTTTCTATATGAAGATATTGTAAAATGTTTATTCCTGTGATTAAAGATGAATTTTCTGAAACCTGAAGAAGATCTTTGAGCTGATTGGCTGTTCAAATAACATTTCTGATTATTATCAATGTTGAAAACAGTTGTATTGTGTCATATTTTTGTGTAAACCGTGATGTATTTTATTTCTCAGGGTTCTTTGATAAATAAAAAAAGTTCAAAAGAACAGCAATTATTTTAAATCTTTTATAACATAAATGTGTTTACTGTCACTTTTGAGCAATTTAATGCATTGTTAATAAATAAAAATATACATTCCATTCAAAGAAAAAAGGAAATAACTTTGAGCAATACTGTATATGGGAAGTGTTCTTGTCTATTTTAGATATGCACAATTAAAGTTGCATTGTACTATTTTTTTTCTCTGTGGTCAGCAACCCACTGACCCAGTTGAGAACTTATTTAGGTCAAATATGTGATGTAATGAAAACAACAATGGAAATGAGACATGATTGAAACATTACATGAGTAACAAAACAGACATGTCAGTCTTTCTTATTTTAAAGTCTTGTTCATCGATACAAAACATTCATATGTCTCAAAAGTGTTTGTTCCTTCCACTTTCATATCCATAAACCACTCTCAAAAGCAAACAGAAAAGGCCTTAAATTGAGGTCTATTTCTTTATCCACCCAGTGTTTTTAGAAAGCAACCATGTGCAATACTCTGCGGCCAACGTGATCCACATCCCTTAGTTTCTGCAGCTTGCAACTTGCAACTGCAACGACATCATGATGCATCATCAGACAACCAATAGGACGAGCGGATTGTTGTTCATGTCCTAAACTAACATGTTAAAACTGTCCCAGCAGTGTTTTTTAGGCAAATTTGCCCAGTGATCAGAGAGCAGCATGGGAAAGGGAGGAGCTAAAGGTGATAGGCGGAAATACCACGTGTCACGCAATGCGGCCTCGGCCTGTCACAGGACATCACATCTGCCCTGAGCATCCATGCGAATGCTTATGAACACACACAAACAGCAATGCCACATTAACTGCTGGTAATGGACAAACTATGGCGTTTGAAGGAAACAAAGACAATACAGACTTACGAAAATGCACTCTATCATTGGGTTTAAACCCAGTGATTAAGTGTATAAAATCTATAAAGTCAAAAAAATGAAATATTAAGTCACCATTATGAGATAAAAAGCAAAAACAATGACATGCTGAGTCATAATTATGAGATAAAAAGTCGAGACGATAGACGAGATACAAATAAACAGCTATATTTAATATCAATCTTCAAGTTGAACATACAGGATGACAGAGAGCTTCCACACACGTGTAGACAACATTAAGGACCGACAAGAGACTGAAAACAAAGACTGAGTTATAAAGGGTGATTACTGATTACAGACAGGTGAAGGGAATCAGGGCAAACGAGGGCTAAACCAAAAACAGATGACATGAATGTAACAAAGTCAAAATTTTGACATATTAGGTCTTAATTATGAGATGAAAAGCTAAAATGATGACATTTAGTTATAATTATGAGATAAAAGTTTAAATCATGGCAAATAAATCAATTATGAGATAAAAAGTCTACATTATGACACATTAAGTTACGATTATGAGATAAAAAGTCCAAATAATGAAATATTAAGTCACGATTATGAGATAAAAGCAAAAACAATGACATGCTGAGTCGTAATTATGAGATAAAATGTCTAAATCTTGACATATTAAGTCTTAATTATGAGATAAAAAGTTGAAATGATGACATTGAGTTATAATTATGAGATAAAAGTTTCAATCATGACAAATAAATCAATTATGAGATAAAAAGTCTACATTATGACACATTAAGTTAAGATTATGAGATAAAAAAAACAATGACATGAATAAAATAATGACATGCTGAGTCATAACTATGAGATAAAAAGTCAAAATTTTGACATATTAGGTCTTAATTATGAGATGAAAAGCTGAAATGATGACATTAAGTTATAATTATGAGATAAAAGTTTCAGTCATGACAAATAAATCAATTATGAGATAAAAAGTCTACATTATGACACATTAAGTTACCATTATGGGATAAAAAGTCCAAATAATGAAATATTAAGTTAAGATTATTATATAAAAAGAAAAACTATGAGTCATAATTATGAGATAAAAAGTCAAAATGTTGACATATTAGGTCTTAATTATGAGATGAAAAGCTAAAATGATGACATTTAGTTATAATTATGAGATAAAAGTTTAAATCATGGCAAATAAGTCAATTATGAGATATAAAGTCTACACTATGACACATTAAGTTACAATTATGAGATAAAAAGTCCAATTAATGAAATATTAAGTCACGATTATGAGATAAAAAGCAAAAACAATGACATGCTGAGTCGTAATTATGAGATAAAATGTCTAAATCTTGACATATTAAGTCTTAATTATGAGATGAAAAGTTGAAATGATGACATTGAGTTATAATTATGAGATAAAAGTTTCAATCATGACTTATAAGTCAATTATGAGATAAAAAGTCTACATTATGACACATTAAGTTACGATTATGAGATAAAAAACAATGACATGAAAAAAACAATGACATGCTGAGTCATAACTATGAGATAAAATGTCTAAATCTTGACATATTAGGTCTTAATTATGAGATGAAAAGCTGAAATGATGACATTAAGTTATAATTATGAGATAAAAGTTTCAGTCATGACAAATAAATCAATTATGAGATAAAAAGTCTACATTATGACACATTAAGTTACCATTATGGGATAAAAAGTCCAAATAATGAAATAAGTTAAGATTATTATACAAAAAGAAAAACTATGAGTCATAATTATGAGATAAAAAGTCAAAATGTTGACATATTAGGTCTTAATTATGAGATGAAAAGCTGAAAAAAAGCTGATAAAAGTTTAAACCATGAGAAATGGGTCAATCATGAGATAAAAGTCCAAATAATGAAATATTAAAAACAATGACATGGCTGAGTCATAATTATGAGATAAAAAGTCAAAATGTTTACATATTAGGTCTTAATTATGAGATGAAAAGCTGAAATGATGACATTAAGTTATAATTATGAGATAAAAGTTTCAATCATGACAAATAAATCAATTATGAGATAAAAAGTCCAAATAATTAAATATTAAGTTATGATTATAATATAAAAAGTAAAAACTATGAGTCATAATTATGAGATAAAAAGTCTAAATCTTGACATATTAAGTCTTAATTATGAGATGAAAAGCTGAAATGGGATAAAAAGTAAAATTCTAAAATAATATTACAATTTGAAATAACTGTTTTCAAAGACAATACAGACTTACAGAAATGCACTTCATCATTGGGTTTTAACCCAGTGATGAAGTTTATAAACTCTGCTACACCAAACGGAAATGCAAATGTTTTCCAACAGGTTGACTAAGCAAAAATTGCAGTGTCAGACTGGTCTGATTTTAAAAGCACCACAATCTTTGAGGAAAAACTGACATAAAACAACTGCACGCTTGATCTATAAGGACCCAACGCTCAACCTTTGCTTTTTAAAAAGGCGACCAACAACACCTCCCACAACTAATCAGCCATATATAGCATAACCAGCATGCAAGCAAGCAAATTGCATGACATTTCCAACTTCCTCATGTCCTTCGCACGCTCGACAGACTCGAGACTTGAGTTTCTGAAACCTTTCTGAGGTTAACGATGACTATAATAAGATTTTGATTCTCAGAACATTGTAAGTGATCTCACAAACATGTTGCATGCTGCTAAATCTGTCTGATAAAAATGATAGTATGGATATCAGTAAAATGAAAGGCTAGAGAAATACTCAGGTACACAAACACAAATGCTTGGCACACTGTTGCATTTTTGCATTACTGCAGCGGTAACAAACCTCAAAACTCATGTGGTGAACGATTTTTTCCATTAAACCACCACATTAACTCCTGTGCTGTGCTGAAAAGCAGGTCAAAATGACCATGCTTTTTAAAAATTGCTTGCAAATCTTGTATTTAATCTTTGAATCAACTTGTTTTCTTTCAGTTAGTACAGGTTTTGTATTTATTTTTGGAGCTGACTGATTGTAGGCCTCATTGATCTGAACTCAGATTTTGAGTATTTGTGAATATTTTAGTAGATTTAACTCAAAAACTGATGTGCATCAGCTCAGATCAAGGCCTATAATCAATCAGTTTAAAAAATAAAAAGCATGTGCTAATTTAAAAGAAAGCAAATGAATATGAAATCTTATATGCATTTTTGTAGGCCAGGCATTTTTGACTGGAAACAAGATGGCAGAAAATCCCCCCAAAAAGTACAAAAATTTTTTAGATGTTTTGGGAGCTTTTAGTAGTACAATTGCAATAAAATTACCTATCATTTCCAGCAAAAAGAAAATCCTCTCAGAATGACTAGAACGCAACATGAAGGTTAATTTAACTTAAGCAACGTTCTCTTTGAAAAGAAAGGTTAACGCCCTCATAGCATTCCTTTTGGAAATATAAATGGTGCTCGAACACAATCTAAAGCATAACTGCATTAAAAAAAAAAAGCTTTATGGCTTGAAAGCATTATTTGTGAACAATAACAATGAGGGTTAATTTAACTTAAGCAACATTCTCTTAAAAAAGAAATATTAACACCCTCATAGCATTTCTTTTGGAAACGGTGAGAATGCAATGTAATATAAATGGCATTCAAACACAATTTCAAGCATATACACTGCAAAAAAAGATCTTATTAAGTTGGCTTGGGAAAGCCAACTTACTGAAATCCTATTTAAACTTATTCTTCTTCTTCTTCTTCTTATTTTTTTTACCGAAAAATTTTTAGACACTAACTCCTCCTAGACCGTTCAAGCTACATACTCCAAACTCGGGGTAAGATCTTCATACTGTTCAGACTTAGTGTGCTATATCTTTTCAGACTGGTTTGAGTTATGGTTTTCTTAAAAATTAATATTAAAAATCATAAAAAGTCCCATAGACTTTCATTGACCAAAAGTCCATGTCTGTTTGAACTATGTTTAATGTAAACTGCTAGAAGCCATTGATACTCAATTAAGCTTTAAGCTATCTATGTTCTTTCTAACTAATAACTACACTGTAAAAAAAAAAGCCGTAAAATTTACGGGAAAAACCTGGCAGCTGTGGTTACCAGAGTTTTCCCGTAAAAAATACGGTAGCAATGTTTACGGTAACATGTTTTACATTTTACGGTTTTCAGGTAAGTAAATTTACAGGTAAATACCGTCATTTCACTGATATAATGGTAATGTACCAACTTTTTGAAATACTGAAATCTGTTTTGTTGTACCTTTGTAATACACTGATAACCACCAAAAGCAGGTAGTGATGACAACATCACATGATGAACTAAAGCCCATCACAAGGAGGTTTTAAATAATAACTTATATAGAATGTACACAGTGTCATTCACACAAACACTAAACACCATCATGGTAACACACATAAAACTGAAATAATGCAAAAAACATTAATTTAACAAAATAAGATGTAACATACAACCCTAATGTACAAAACGGCCAAGAAAAAACTAAGAAGAAAAAGTTATTTCAACAAAAAAACATCAAATAGAAAAAATTAAAAACAGGGAATTCTGGGAATGTCAATTTACGGTTATTCACTGTAAATTTTACGTTCTTTTTCATTTTCAAAAACGGTATACTCCCGTAAAATTACATGCAGTTTTTCACCGTATATACAAAGGGAACTTACCGTTAACCATTTCACAGGTTTTTACCGTAGCATTTTTACAGTTTTTTACCGTTAAATTCACAGTCATTTTTTACAGTGTAATCTATCTATCTATCTATCTATCTATCTATCTATCTATCTATCTATCTATCTATCTATCTATCTATCTATCTATCTATCTTCAAACCTTATCTATCTATCTATCTATCTATCTATCTATCTATCTATCTTCAAACCTTATCTATCTATCTATCTATCTATCTATCTATCTATCTATCTTCAAACCTTATCTATCTATCTATCTATCTTCAAACCTTATCTATCTATCTATCTATCTATCTATCTATCTATCTATCTATCTATCTATCTATCTATCTATCTATCTTCAAACCTTATCTATCTATCTATCTATCTATCTATCTTCAAACCTTATCTATCTATCTATCTAGTCATGCTAAAATCATGTTAGCGACTTGCTAGTAATGCTAAAATCATACTAGCGACTTGCTAGTCATGCCAGAATCATGCTAGCGACTTGCTAGTCGACTTGCTAGTCATGCTAAAATCATGCTAGCGACTTGCTAGTCTTGCTAAAATCATGCTAGCGACTTGGTAGTCATGCTAAAATCATGCTAGCGACTTGCTAGTCATGTTAGAATCATGCTAGCGACTTGCTAGTCATGCTAGAATCATGCTAGCGACTTGCTAGTCATGCTAGAATCATGCTAGCGACTTGCTAGTCATGCTAAAATAATGCTAGCGCCTTGCTAGTCATGCTAAAATAATGCTAGCGCCTTGCTAGTCGTTCTGAAATCATGCTAGCGACTTGCTAGTCTTGTTAAAATCAAGCTAGCGACTTGCTAGTCATGCTAGAATCATGCTAGCGACTTGCTAGTCATGCTAAAATCATGCTAGCGACTTGCTAGTCATGCTAAAATAATGCTAAAATCATGCTAGCGACTTGCTAGTCGTGCTAAAATCCTGCTAGCGACTTGCTAGTCGTGCTAAAATAATGATAAAATCATGCTAGCGACTTGCTAGTCGTGCTAAAATCATGCTAGCGACTTGCTAGTCATGTTAAAATCAGGCTAGCGACTTGCTAGTCATGTTAAAAATCATGCTAGCGACTTTCTAGTCGTGCTAAAATCATGCTAGCGACTTGCTAGTCGTGCTCAAATCATGCTAGCGACTTGCTAGTCATGCTAAAATCATGCTAGCGACTTGCTTGTCATGCTAAAATCATGCTAGCGACTTGTTAGTCATGGTAAAATCATGCTAGCGACTTGCTAGTCATGCTAAAAATCATGTTAGCGTCTTGCTTAAATAATGCTAGCAACCGCATAGCAACACCTTAGCATCTATTCACATTCAAACTATTTATATCTTCTAACTATTTATATCTATAAATCTATTTTCAAACTATTTATATCTATCTAGCCTATCTATCTTCAAACTTTATTAATCAAACTAAAACTATTTCAAACTGAAAACCTTTAAACTTTCTTTAAACTAAAAGCTTTTAAAACTACTTAAAACTTACTGGCTAGGCTTTCTCAAGCCAACTTAAAGTTGCTAACAAACTTTTTATCTAGTTTAGTATTTGTCTTGTTTCTAGTCAAAATATCAAAAAATTCTAAATATCAAATGCATTTACTTGATAAGTCTTGTTTTAAGCAAAATGCACTTAAGTTTTTTCCTCCCTGGAAACAAGTAAAATTAACTGCCAATGGGGTAAGTGAAATATTCTTTAAAAAAAAAGATTATTTTACTTACCCCGCTAGTAAAATGCACTTAATTTAGTTTTTTTTCCCCTGGAAACACTAAATGTCTTGTCATTTTGCTTATCTAATAAATGCATCTTAATTTAAGAATTTTTAGATATTTTGACTAGGAACAAGACAAAAATACTAAGTAAGATAAGCCTTTTTTCACAGTGTAAAAGAAGCTTGATAGATTGAAGCGTCTATGTTTTTGTTCTTGTGCGAGTAAATTTCAGGCCTAACTTGCTTAGCATTTCAGAGGAATGACAGAACAGACACACCTCAAGTTACTTGATGTGCAAATGTTTAATTGATGTCTATTTAATTTGGTAAACAGGTCAGACATCAAGCCATTTGCAGCAGGCTGGTAGACAAATATTGCGTGCAGATAGAGGAAGCTGTTGCCTGAGGCTGTGCCCACTTCCTGTTCAACGGCACGCTTCAGCCGTCAGGAAAACCTTTCATATGGTTTGTGTAAAACTCGACTCAGCAGGAATGACATTAGATCAACATTCTTCAAAATCTTGAATCATGACTTTATGACTTTGATCGTGTTCAAAATATTCACAGCTTTATTTGATCGTTGTGTCTTAAAAATACAACATACAGTACATTCAGCATCATAATCACATTTTCATAAAAAAAGTATTAGAAACACTAAAAAACTGCTTCAAACTCATGCAATTGCACACAAAGTCAGCATTAACATCTAAAGGGTGTTAACGAGAAGATATAATGTAAAGAACGAGGTCCTCAAACGCTCTTTGTGTAGTACATTTCCTAAAGTGTCTAACACCAAGTGTAGTATTATAGAGCAGCTCCACTATAAGTCCTCAAGGCTTTGACACTTCAACAGCATCTTTTGGGGGAAAATCTGAGCATTTCACTCGTGCATTGGACCTGCTTTTAACAGTGGCTTGGTACATCTCAAACACAGAGGTCCTTCCCTTTCAAAACACATTATGGCTAACAGTTGAGCTCCAGATTTACTCATACATTGATGAAGCTCGAGTTACAGCAGAACCGACTGACTCTCTGATGCATGTATCAAGTCAACTATCAAAACTCAAACCACAACCCCTTCCAAATCCATTGAGAGCTAAACTAAAGCAAGAGAACCCCTAAGCAGAAATCCTGTGGTGTGTGTGATCCCTGGAGGTTATAGAAAGGTAGTGTGACAAAGTCAAAGACATCTGAACATCTTCAGTTTGGCTTCGTCTTCTCCGGCACACATTAGCAGATGTTCACGGGGCGGGTACGTGGCGAACCTTCTCCGTCATCCGTTTGGCACTGTAGTAGGACAAGCTGAGGCCCATGATGGCCAGCATCATGGCGATCTGGTTGACGGAGCGGTCGTGCGTCGGGGCCTGAATCTCACCCGCTACCTGCCTCTGTGAAAATAATAAAAGAAAATGGTTAACAAAGCCATTCTTTTGCACGCACATCTGACTTCATTCCTCTGAATCATTAAATATTTATTAGAGTGAAGTCATGTTCAGACAGCAGGGGAGGAACTGTTTGTAATCAAAAGCATTTCACAGCAAAAAGGAGTCATAGCATAAAGCAGACAAACGAATGACGCCACACTCAGGTTTAAACCAATTTCAAGGAGGTGACATTAAGACGGTTTAACAAGTCGCTCTGCAATTAAAGCTAGTAGGTTTAGACGGGTCTAAGAATAGTAAGATGATAAACCTGCTTAAGATTAAAATGTTTAAGTATACACTCATTAGGCAGGGCTTAACGAGAAGGATGCCTGATGGGTTTTTTCGGACCAGTTCAGAGAAACCTACATGTTTTTCTGTGGTGCAAACTGTAAGATTCAGATTTTTTTGAAAACTGTTTTTGAATTGGATTTTTTTTTTTTTTTTTTCGTGCTGGTCAATGAAAAATAAAATCCAAAATCGCATCCAAAATAAAAGTTCTTACATAATGTGTGCACTGCAAAAAAATTTTTTCCTTGTTTCCAGCCAAAATATCTACATATTCTTAAATTGTCTTGTTTTCAGAAAAAAAAAAAAAAAAAAAAAAAAAAAAAAAATTATATATAATATATATATATATATATATATATATATATATATATATAATTTTTTTCCCCCTTCTCTTCTTTTGTGGTCAAATGTTACCAGTGTTATATTTTGGTAGAAACGTGTCATTGTCATAAAAAGAAACAAAAAAAAGAAAGTTTATACATTTTATTACTGAAAAATGTTTTGTGCATAGTTTCATACTAGTGCTTATTTGTTTTCTTTATACATTTTATTTATGCAAAATATTTACTTGCTTATTGATTTTAATTTATTTTTAACCAACGTTTTATTTTGGTGGAAATGTCAAAAAAAAAAAAAAAAAAAAGCTTTTTTTTTTTAAAAGTAAAATAATTTCACACTGAAGCATCAGAAAACGTTAAATTCGCCTTATATGGAAAAACGCACTGAAATTATACAGACAAAATACGTTTTTACGCAAATCTCCTGGCAGGATGATTTTATTCAGAAAATATCTAATTCGCTGACGCATCCATGTCGCACTCACTAAAAAGCATCTGCCCTCATGTTTTGGGAGTACATTTTTTTTGTCATCTTTATAGGACTGTGCAATAAAGAGCGGACAAAGTAACATATCTTTAGTGAATAGCACATACCTGAAAGTGAATAGCACATAACAGGCACAATTACTGGTAAAAACACACATCTACTGGTACAATGCGTCACATGACTAAAAGTGTCATAGTTTTCAAAAGCCTCCATTTTCACAGTCCACACTACAACTTCAAATTAGTTCACTTTGGAGAGCCTTTTTAAAAAGCTTACGGAAGGCCAAAATGGAGAGAAATTATGCTTTAAACTAAAACGTATTAGTGTGGACATGTCCTGTCAAATGTCCGAATGTCAGTCAAAGCAAATCAATCAAGACACTTGCTTGTTTACAACCGTTCCCCCCTGCGGCTTTCATGCTATTTTTATATTTGAAGTCGTGAGAATTACATCCAGCTCATGAGGGATGAATCTAAACTGGTGTTTCTCATGTGTACATAGCCTTCATTCAGCCCTTCACGGTCATTGTTCATATAATTAGAGTTCATTCGCTTTTAGCCAGGAGGAATGCAGTGGGACGCTGAGATCGAGCTTTGGGTAAAAGCCAGACTGGCACCAGTCTGATCTTTTCAATGGACAGATTTACACATCCCAAACTAACATGACTTTCTCCTGGCCAACGCCATTATGTAGGTGTGAAATGCACGCATTTTAAAGGAGTCATGTTGTGCTTTATTTGAGGCTATTTTTGGTGAATGCCAAATAGGTGTCGTTGACATTTAGTTTAGTTTGAACAAAAGTTGTTTTTTTTCTGTTGAGTTTTGAAGCCTCAGTATGTTTTTATAGCACAATAAAGTCGCAGAAGACAATAGGAGCCATTTAAATAAGCAATCCAAAAATGTTCACATTCACAGACTGAACAAATACACACCTGAAGGAGACGGAAATATCCAGGAGTCAGTCTGCCAAGCCTGATGATCATCGCTGCTGGATTTGTGCACAACGCAGATGAAACAAACCTCCTCAAGGTTATGTAACGCCAAAGAGCGGACCTGTAGACCAGAGAGGACGAGTCAATTAAACAACCAGCCAGAATGCAAAGTATTGTGTACATAATCGGTGCACCAAACAAACAAATTTTGTCTTTCTTACTGCTTAAAAAGGCATTAGATGAAAAATTAGAGATAGAATCTTGAAATGGCCTTCGCAAGGTTCAAAAGAACACAATAAGAGCCAACAATGTTTTGCCATGAACTAAATATGGCTGATGCAAGAGAAAGGGAACGCTTCTAGCTGTAGGCACAATCCTAAACAAATGCAAGTCCATCTGACTTTGGATTCAAGGAATCACGTCTGCGTGACGGTAATCTGTTGTCTGAAAATACATACTGTGCTAGTTTAAACCGGACCTACTCAGTGAAATTATCCAAAAGCCTGCAAGGCATCCTTGCTCAAAACAGATCCACTCCTGAACAATTCTGACAACGTTTTAGTCTAATAACTGCAAATTTGCTACTCTAAAATGTATAAGTAGATTAAAGAAAGTAAAACTACGCAAACCACTTGGAAACTGGTTAGGAGTGAGAAGGCAATGGTAGATACATGTTTGGGATGCATCTACCAACCTTGCACGCTTGTTCGGGAAAAGGAAAGACGATTCCGTTAAAGTTGCTCCAAGGCAAAGTCCAAAAACAGCTGGAATGGAAAAACCAGCAGGACCTTCAACGGTTGGCTGCGAAGAGAAAATACAGCATTTCTAGCAGCCAAAGTTGGTCTTTAAATGCAGAGGACTGACTGCCAGCCAGACTGCGAACAGCATGAGAGCCCAGCGAATGAAGTAGCAGCTTAAAGAGGAAGTTTTCTCTGGAGCTCCGCCCTTTTATACAACTTGGTCTCTCGCAATCAGATTGGCGGATTGTCTTGCTCTCTCTCTCTCGCTCTTTACCATGCACAGCTGTCAGAATGCATCATTCGCTCTTTGGCTTGCACACGTACACACCCACTTGGCCAACCACCACAATATTATGGTATCGAAAGCCTATAAACTTGTCAGATTTTTTTTGTTTTCACACTTACTTAACCACAAAAAGCTAGAGAAACAAGAATGATTTTAATGAGCATGCATGTGGAAAAAAGAAAAAAAACATGCAATTTGCATTTTATAAAAATGTTGTCAAGCTCGTTCTCCATTATGCTGCGTCCAAATGAGGACGGAGTGAACGCATTCACCCACCATTATCTTTCTACATCTCAGACCACACGGCCGTGCACGGTGTTTTCGTTATGCAAGTCTATTCCACTTCACTGGTCTGAATTACAGAATGCATCACTGCAGATTTTCCAAAGAGTGATGTAACAAAAGATCATCTCATTGGGTAGAGATGACCTAATTCGGCAGGGGTCTTCAGAAAACGTCCAACTGTGTTAATTTGAGAAAGAAATCTAATATTAAAGAGCGAACACAGTGTTAGGGAAAGACTAAATATGCAACAAAGAAGCCATGTAAAACTTGACAGTCCTAGTTTAATACAAATAAAAACAAGTACTTTTGTGATTGCAGCGGAAGTAGGAAATACCAAAGCCTTTGTAGGGGGGCCTATAAATATTGACTGACCTGATTCAGAGTTTGTCATTTTTTTAAGGTTTCGCATGGTTTCTAGTGTACACTTTCATCGTTGATGGGATTCAAAATGAGAAAAGCATTGCAAAACATTAATTCTGAATAAGATGCAATAATCTGACAGACATCAAATCTAGACTGTTAACTTTTAAACAGCCACAGGGATCATTAATTACTCTTATTTCACTTTAGATTAGCCTTTCAAAACAAATCAAATCAGTTGAGACGTTCTTTAACATTTTCTCAGGTTGTTTTGCAAGTGATTTTAAGCAAGTTTGTAAGCGCTCAATTAAAAGGATTTGAATCCCTCAGGGGTTTCTTGTTGACACTTGCCATAAAAATCCAATAAAAGGAGAAAAACACCTTTAAAATGTGTGGTAAAACAAAGCTTTAACCCTTATCTAGAACAAGATCTTTTAAAGGTTGTATCAGCGATTTCTAGCCTAAAACATAAAGTGTCAAATTCAGCTGAGCTTTCTTCACGATCCGCTCGCTGCCTGCCCCATAAATTGTCTGTGAAAAAAACGCGTCTCTCTGGTCAGCCTAGGGTCCGAGATATGCCAAAAAAACAATCGGCGCTACCAACCTTTCCACAGATAAACAAACCGTGTTCCAACCAATCAGCGTCAGGGGGTTCGTGTTGTGGACTTTCCTACTGGTGCTGGGATGTGAGGGAGGCGGAGCGAAAGGCCACAACACCAAACCCCTGACGCTGATTGGTTGGAACACTGTTTGTTTATCTGTGGAAAGGTTGGTAGTGCCGATTGTTTTTTTGGCATATCTCGGACCCTAGGCTGACCAGAGAGACGCGGTTTTTTCACAGACAATTTATGGGGCAGGCAGCGAGCGGATCGTGATGAAAGATCAGCTGAATTTTACACTTTATGTTTCAGGCTAGAAATCGCTGATACAACCTTTAACTCTTGATTACTGCACATACAAGGGTGAATCTCATAAAACCTGTGCAGAACATTTCATCTTAAAGCCAAAAGGTAAAAAAATATTATTATTTCATGAATTATGAGAGTATTATGCAAATCACCACAAAAAAAAAAAAGTTTTGGGTAGCAAGGGTATATTTGTAGCAATAGTCAACAATACATTTTAGGAGTCAAAATTATATATATATATATATATATATATATATATATATATATATTTTTTTTTTTTTTTTTTTTTTTATGAAAAAAATCATTAGGATATTAAGTAAAGATCATGCTCCATGAAGATATTAAGTAATTTTTGTACCATAAATATCAAAACTTAATTTTGGATTAGTAATATGCATTGCAAAGAACTTCATTTGGACAACTTTAAAAGCAATTTTCTTAATATTTAGATTTGCACCCTCAGAATCCAGATTTTCCAAATATTGTCTTATCCCAACAATCCATAAAATAATAGAAAGCCTATTTATTCAGACTTTCAGATGATGTATAAATCAATATTATTTATATATATCCCTTATGACTGGTTTTGTGGTCCATGGTCACAAATGTCATAAGAATAATAAAAATAAAAAGATGCTTTACGAACCCTAAAACAGGGCTCATTTTCTTTTTATTTTGCCTTTGGGGCAACATAGTACTTGAATTAATGAAATTTACCAATAAAATGAGTTTGTCATTTTATTAGTTTGAAAAGTTTAAAAAATAAAATAAATCACCATGCTTTGTGTATACCAGATCTGCTCAGTAATAAGCAGATCAGAAAAATACAAACCCAACATAAAATAATTACTACAAATTCAAAACTATGACAAATCTCCAGTAAAACCCATTGGATTCCTTGATTGACCTTGATTTTGGAGCGCAAATGTAGCACATCCCCCTCTTTCAGTCTTCAACAAAGCCCCTCACTGGAATCCCCCCACCCCCATCCTAACATTCTCCCCCCCCCCCATCTATAACTCCGCCCTCACGTCGGCAAGGAGTCTGGGGGCTTCCCTCAGTTCTCAATGCCACCAAAGCAGACAATGATGCTGCAAATCATTACATCATGGCCCAATCAGATTGACTACCAGCCATATAAGCATTGCTCCTGCTCCTCCTAAAGCTTAGGCTCCACCCCCATCCCAACCACGTTTGTAGCATGTGCATGGTTTCCATAGCTTCTTTAACAATACACATGGCGCAAGTGGCTCCCGGCACCGACATCAAAACATTCTGCATCATCTTACATGCTCCTGATCTGGTGCCAACAGCTTAACTATTAATCATCCACTGTACAAAGACAAGCGTTTAACATTATCAGTTAAATGAACATATAAATGCACATCTTTGAAATGCATATGAACACTAGATCATGTGAAGCACACCCTTAATTTACTTAATACACAAACTTGACTAAAACAGAGCATTCTGCACAGAACATGCATTTTTGCACTTTATCAACATGCAGCAACACGTCAAAGTTGCAATTATGAAATCAGAAACATCAGAAGTTATCAAAATTAAATACCAAGTGTAAAGGTCAATCTGTTCTGCAGGACAGCAAAACCAGTCTTAAGTAGCCAAAAATACTACTTTATGAGTGAAAATGATCGATTTTACTTTTATGCGAAAATTACAACATTAAGTAAAGACCATGTTCTATGAAGATATTTGCTAAAATATCAAAACGTAATTTGATTAGTCATATTGCATTGCTAAGACAACTTTAAAGGCAATTTTCTCAATATTTAGATTTTTTTTTTCCAACCATCAGATTCCAGATTTTTAAATAGTTGTATCTCAACCATATATTGTCCTACATTTATTCATCTTTCAGGTGATGCATAAATCCCAATATTTTAAAAGTTATTCCTTTTGACTGGTTTTGTGGTCCAGGATCACATTTGTGATTGAATCACTCAAAACAGAGGCCACAGATAATCAGTGTGAACATTCAATCTCCCACAGCTCTAAATAAATGAGTATCAATAGTCTTCACCAAACTGCTAACTTTTACACTTCAACATTCATGACAAGAGGGGAATGAAAATTCAATTAAATATGCAGGAGACGTTTGATCTCCAAGCTGACACTCAGTCAATTCAAATGGCCCTTGTCTGAGAACAATGTTCCCACCCTAATGTGCCACTGACCTACATTCAAAAAGTAATTATTGTATTAATCAGATCAGTGGCTATGCCATGTAAAAGTTTCTGCATAAGCGACTGAACCATAAAATCCACATTCAGACTGACTTGTCTTAAATATGCTTTCCTAAAAATGTAAGCCAATTTCATAGAAAACAAAATGACAATATGAACCTGAAACATCTTTCAATTGAGGCATCTCTACTTATTTTGTCTTTAAAATGTGCAAAAAAAAAAAAAAGTTATTATGCGGCTTTACAATAGCAAACCATCATGAAATATTCCAGTAGTCACTTTCTTATTTTCCTGGATTTCACTTATTCAAATCTGCATTCAATACAAGGTCTTCAAATCAATTGTTTTTCCTTTTTCAACATACTTGCAATTGCTCAGTTGCAAATTGTAGTCAATGTTGCATATTTAAGCAAAACCTGAAGGAACTGTGACTAACCAGTGTTGGGGGTAAGGCATTACAAGTACCGTAAGTTCCGTAATATTACTTTTTCCAAGTATCTGGTAAAGTAACATTACTTTTTAAATGACAAGAAAATATCAGAGTTACTTTAACACCAGTTACAGATTTAAAAAGTAATCTGAAAGTAAGGTAACATTACTTTCCATAAAAAGTAGATAACAGAATTAGTTACTTTTTTAGGGAGTAACGCAATATTGTAATGCATTACTTTTAAAAGAAATTTTCCCAACACTGTGACTAACAGTGTTGAATAAAGAAGATCCATAGTGATCATCCCGTTTACAACATATAATCGTAACACTTTTGAAATGAAGAAAAAAATAAATAAATAAATACTAGGCCCATGTATGAACAAACCCAACAGATCTCAAATCTGACTTGTAGAACTGCATCAGTGAATTCACTCACCTATGGTTGCATTTGGGTAGATTTACAACCAATAGCACCACATTTTAATGTCACCAGCTGATCTCAAAGGTTTTTGAGAACTTGTGACTGAACCAAAAGTAGTAGCAGGCTGATAGACAGCTATAAATCCCAACTTGCGTCAACGCAGTTTTGCGTTTAATGCACAATCATGACTGACTGCTCATTGTTTGTGTTCATTTCTGTTTTACATACCTGATAACACGAGCCGCCGTTGAGGTGAAACTCCCAGCTACATGAAGACACAATGTTCTTCCACGTTATATATGAAGACCGGTCCGCCTATAGATTGAATAGGGGGTGGAGCTCAGGCTGAACACGTTGAAGACCATGTGGACGTGCAGACCCTCAATGTTGACTAATGGTTTTGTATTTGGAGCACAACCTGCACGTTTCCCTCGTCACAAGAGTTGTTGGGTTTTTGACGTTTTAGACGCGTTTGGAACGCTGTTCTGATTGATTTCCTTTTAATAATTAACAGCTGTGATGGAAAAAATCTGTTTTGTCAATAAAGATTGATGCATAGTACTCACCGTGTTCTCATCTCACTTGGCATTTACGTGCGAATTTGGTTATAGTTTCCAGTTTGTTTTTGTCCTCTTGGGTTCCTCTCAGCAAAGCCAAAAAAGACGTTTTCGCCTCAGTGTGTTTATGTCGTAACAACTCTTGATGTAGTCTAGATCTGTACACCATAAACTATGGAACTGCCAATTTTTATCAATTCATGTACAAGTTAACCAACAAGATCTTGTGTTGATCATGCCTGCTAACCAGTGTCGGGGTTAACGCAAGTTACATATTACTTTTTCAAATAAGTAACGCTAGTTACTTTTTTTCCCCCATTTATTGATTAAAATAATGTCTCATGTTGAAAATTTGTAAGTTGTTACTTTAGTTTTAGAATAAATGTGAACATGCATCAATTCATCTCACTCACTAAAAAAAAACAGCTATTCCTCAAAATTAATAATTCAACTCAGAAAATGAGGCAAACCTGCAATAATTAAATATGTTAAATAATACAAATATCCTTAATCTATTTAATCCCATTTTATTAACGATGTCTTTGCTGACGACTTTTGATGATCCAATTCATCCACACTAATAAGCAAAAATTACTAAAGATAATCTAACATTTGTTTCCTTGTTGACATTTTTTCTTCTGCGGTCTGCTGTACAGATGTGAATTTACTTTTACAGTACTTGCCAATTTTGATCAATTTATGTACAAGTTAACCAAGATTAATCCATCTTGTGTTGATCATGCCTGCTAACCAGTGTTGGGGTATCTAGTAAAGTAACAAATTAATTTTTAATGGACAAGAAAATATCTAAGTTACCTTTTCAAATAAGTAACGCCAGTTACTTTTCCCCCATTTATTGATTAAAAGCTCTACTGTCCCAATGTTGAGAGAAATTGTAAGATATTACTTTAGTTCTAGAATAAATGTGAACATGCATTAATTAGTCTTACTCAAAAAAAAAAAAAAAACAGATATTCCTCAAAATGAATAAAAACAGAGAAATTCAACTCTGAAAATGATTATTAAATATGCTGAATAATACAAATATCCTTTATGTATTTAATCCCATTTTATTAACTGATGTCTTTGCCGCCGACTTTTGATGATTTAATTCATCCATGCTAATAAGCAAAAATTACTAAAGATAATCTAATATTTGTTTTCCTTGTTTTATTGCTAAAGAGTTGACATTTTTTTCTTCTGCCGTCTACAGATGTGAATTTACTTTTCTCTAAGCCTGAGGCTTTTGGTGTGAAAAGGCTTTTATATTTGCAAAAAAAATAGAACTTTTGATATTTAAAACAAACAAGCAAGCCCTGCCCAGATTTATAAAGTAATGCAAAAGTAACGTAACACATTACTTTCCACAAAAAGTTACTAACAAAATTAGTTACTTTTTTAGGGAGTAACTCAATATTGCAATGCATTACTTTTAAAACTAACTTTCCTCAACACTTCTGCTAACTGTGGTCAAGTTTTGTATTTGTAACAAATGAGTAGGTCAGTCAGTTAAATGACCATCTAATGACCAGCTATTGTGTTTCAAAACAGTTTAAGACTAGAAATGTATGTTCTGTTGGAAAATTCATTCATAAATGATCACAACTCTTCCTTCGTTTGGAGCTTAAACTATCAAGGATGGACAAAGTGTAGACTCACTCTAACATTCACAACAGGGTCTTTGTGTTTCCGGCCTTAACAAGAAATACCTGTCTTACAGCTTCAAAAGATATTTGCAAAGGTCATCTCTTGGTATGTCTATTTATAGGAAAAATCCGAAGCAAATTCCTACCTGCGTTTACATATGCTACTTTCAGGTTAGTTTAGTGTTGCACCACATACCTCAAAACTGAAATGCCACGTTAGCACCTGATTGTTTATAAAACTTTGCAAACATTTCTTTTAAATGTGAGTCCTCAGCTCAAGGAAACTGAAGGCCTGGTGTGTTTTCTAGTAATGCAATGCTAAATAAGCGTTTTACAGTGAACACACTCCTACTCTCGTGGAAAATATGAGCACATAGGATGTAAAACAAGTTTTAGACCAACTTTGTTGGACAAATTCAGATGTTCTTAAGATTAAAACATTTATTTGATATATTGTTACTGAAAAACCACACGACCGATTTTAGTTATCAAATAGATCCACCTGGTGGACAGTGAATTAATTACAGTTGGCATCGGTTTGGCTCATTTATTACACGACAGCGACATTTAGCGATAATAATACGCAACGACAATAACATTCTGCATGCATCTTGGCTTTAAATAGTATTTTAAATGGGTTTCCAGAAAACAAACGTGACCCTGGACAGAATCAGCCTCAAGTGGCACGGGTATTTGTAGCAATAGCCAAAAATACATTGTATGGGTCAAATTATACATTTTTCTTCTATGCCAAAAATCATTAGGATATTAAGATTATGTAATATGAAGATATTTTGTAAATTTCTTAGTGTGAATATATTAAAAACGAACTTTTGATTAGTAATGTGCATTGCTAAGCACTTCATTTGGACAACTTCAAAGGCAATTTTCTCAATAATTAATTTTTTTTTGCACCCTTAGATTGTCAATTTAGAAAATAATGACGCTTAAGATTGGTTTTGTGATCCAGGGTCACAAATATGCGTTCACATCTATTATTCTGGTAATTGTCATTTAAAAGCAATTTATTGCATTTGCTTATAGTTAGAAACTAATATATTATATATTAAGTAATCAATACTATATACACTACCATTCAAAAGTTTGGGGTCAGTACATTTTTGTTTCTTTTTTTTTTTTTTAAGAAATTAATACTTTTATTCAACAAGGATGTATTAAGTTAATAATTAAAAGTTTGTTAAAAGTTAATAAATAATTTACATTATTCAAAACATTTTTTTATAACAAACACTACTTTTCAAACTTGCTATTCATGAAAGAATCCTGACCAAAAAGAAAATCACAGGTTCCAAAAAAATATTTATCATTCTAATAATAAATCAGCATATTAGAATGATTTCTGAAGGATCATGTGACACTTAAGACTGGAGTAACAGCTGATAAAAATTCAGCTTTTCATCACAGGAATAAATTCTATTTTAAAGTATGATCAAATAATAAACATTATTTTATATTGTAAAAACATTTTGCAATATTACTGTTTTTTTTCTGTATTTTTAATCAAATAAATGCAGCCTTGATGAGCATAAGAGACTTCTTTAAAGACTTACCGACCCCAAACTGTTGAACGGTAGTGTGTGTGTGTGTGTGTGTGTGTGTGTATATATATATATATATATATATATATTTATTTATTCACAAGAAAAACAAAGATTTTTCTTTTTTCTGGAGAGTTTATTATTTTTTTATTCAAAACCATTTAAAACAAAGCATTTTAAGAGCCACTGAATATCCTTCCACTGTTGCAGAACATAACTTAATAAACAAGACAAGCTCAGAACACACAGCTCTAAAGAAATTGAAGGTTCACATTGTAAATTTATTCAACATTGTTGCCTTATTTGCTTTTTTTTTTCTTATTCTAGTGACAATTTCATTGTAACCTTTAAAAAAATAAAAATGAAAACACAGTATTTGTATGTTTAAATGCTAACAACATGGTGAAAACCCTTCTGAAAACATTTTAGAAACACTCTTAAGCTGCCTTTTGAGAATGTTTGGTGTTTAAAATCCAAAGATAAACCAAGAAAGAAAGAGAAAGATAGATAGACAAAGCAATAAAACAAACTTTAGGACAATATTCTTGCGTTTCGCCAACAGATTTAGCCAGGGCAAACTGTTTTGGCAAGATATAGACGGCTTGATTAAAAAATGGGATACAAGTGGATATGAATGAAATATAGTAACTCCTGTCAAATCAATCAGTACATAAAAAGCAAGTCAACAAGTCAACTATAAATGTTATTCTTAATATAAAACTTGGTAAAAAATAGTTATTTCAAACTGTACAGTCACCAAGTACATAGAAGGATCAGACACTCATTAGCTTCTCATTTGGCGTCACCAGCAGCGTCAACCTTCTGTGCCTAGAAGAAAGTGGTTTGAACAAAAAGTCAGTTCAACAGTGATTTGCTTGAGCAATTACCAAACTTTGCATGCTCCGTTAATTACTTGCTGTGCTAAAGCAAATATAGTAAATGAAAAATGGAAGTATATATATAGTCTCATTTATTCATCTCTCTTTTAACCATCATCTGCGAGCTTTAAAATAATGATTTGAGCTTTTTAGACAACACTTTTCAGACCCACCTGGTCTGCCTTAGCGTCGCCATTTTCAGCAGGGTTGCCCTTCTTCCCCTTGGCGGGCTTCTGTGTGACCAACGACAAGAAATATGATTAAAAATGAAATAACAGACGTCGAACTTTGCGGTTTGATGGTTAACAAGACTTTCCGTCATCAATGGAACAAAATTCAGCCACTAAATTACCATATAATACTATTGCAAAGCTTTACATCCGTACCTTGGCGGCAGGTTTCTTGGCCTTTGGTTCAGGTTTAGGAGGAGCTGGTTTCTGTAAATCAATTCAGAGATGAATTAGACAAAAAATTTAAAATAGAACTATATTAATTTATTGAACAGATCCAAAAAAATTATACTTACAGCAGACAACCTCGCGGAGCGTCTTGTCGGCTGTGAATAAAAATAATACTGAATCAATACTAATCAATAGGGAAACTGATTTATTTAATAAATTTAATATATTTCACTCAAGTTAAAAGTTAATTGGCTATTATAGTAAATATGTCTACAATGGCTGATGTAAATTAAATGTAAGCATAAACTTAAAAAATAAACTAAATTAAGAATAAAATAATAAATGTAGGTATGTCAATTTAACGTATGTAAACATTATTTTACAAGTGATTTGCACAGATTATGTTCTGATTGAGTTTCATAAGGCTTGCAAACTTATGCAAGCCAAAAACTAAATAAATACATAAATAAACAAAAATATATAAGACGGTAAAATATAGAAAAACATAAATATTACATTTAAAAAAAAATTATAATAATAAAAAAGTAATTTAAATAGACAAACCTCCTCCTTGCCTTTGGCGGCCTTCTCACCATCAATCTGTAAAAAACAAAACAGGAAAGCGTTTCAAAAATCAAACAATGAACATAAAAATTTTAATTCGTCAAAAATTAATAAGTAAATAAAAAAAATAGAACGTTCCCTGAAACAGTTTTCGCGCCTTACGTCACAAACGATAAGCCCGCAGTTATTTTTCATAACGGATGACTTTATTTTCTGCAGTGTCTTCCCGCGCATATTCAAATTCAAATCCGGGCTGTCAGTGCGCGCGGGCAAGACGGCTTCCTTTTGTTTGGCTGCATCACTACGCGCCTTTTAAAACGACTGAGGGCCGATTCTCATCGTACAGTTCCTTTGTTTTCCTCACGAAAACACTGTAACTCGTATAAAACCACGTTTGAACGGTAAAATAAAATGTAAAAATAGCTCAACGTGAATAACAAGCAAAGCGCCTTTAGACCGTCTTTAGAAGACACAGGTGCTGTAAAGATGGCAGCTTGACGTTTCGAGTAGGCGTAATGTACATCAACAATGACAGGAGCAGCTTAAATCACACGATAAAACATTATAACACAAACTAATATGAATAAAACGGACTTTAAGTCTAAAAATACACACGCGTGCAATGTTATAATCAAGCCAAATGACTAAAAGCGAGGTATTTTCATCTGAACTTTAAACACAAATACTCATCCGCAGTGTTAAAATGATACAATCATATTAAGTCTGAAAGCTTATGAGAATATTAGCAATAGCAGATGTTACTCAAGTTCCCTCCTTTTACATTATCGAGTGATCAGGCGGGTCTTACAGGATGTTACGGATTTGTTTTGCTCGAATAATTATCGAAATATGAATGCATATTAATAGGTTAAAGTGCTTGTTGATTTTAAAACACATGTCTGATCATATTTTAAGCCAAACGTCGTTTTTTTGCTTATGTTTTCGTCTTTGCGCGGTAAGATTGACAGTCCGCCTGACAGTGAATATGTAAAAATCGACTGTCCGCCATTATAAAACAACCACACGATCGAAGACGATAACACCAACAAGAAATGTGAAAATTACAAGCACATATGTACAGATAGCAAAATTCAGGATTTTTTTCAAAAATGAAAAAGAACACAGTGCATCCCTACCTTTCTTTTGGGCATCTTGACTGCAGAAAAACGCCGAAAAAATGACAAAAAATCTGAATATCTGTGGAAATGCTGTGCTCGTGAGCAACGACAGCCTGCACGCCTCTCAGCGTCTCGCGTAAAATACAATAACGGCTGTATATGTTTTATTAAGTTTTTATATTGAAATTTAAGATAGAAACCGGTTTAAACCAGATTCTGCATATTCCGTGCAGTGATTGGCTGCGAGCGCGATCACGTATCGCTGGGCGTCGCTTATCTCTTAAAGCAACAATGACAGAATTCCCCGCTCAGGTTTCAGAGCTCAGGCTCAGACAGATGCTGCTGCTTGTCTTGGTAAGAAGGACGCCTCTGCTGGACACTGTGGAATTACACCGGGAATTTAATACAAATAAAACAACGAACAGACAAAACGTGGTAGACATAGGTTAAAGCGTTATTTGCATAATTACACACGTGTGTGTTTATATATACACATTTTTAGAAACGAGTAAAGCACATTTACGAAATGCACTGAATGGAACACAAAATCGTCTCTAAATGTAAATACCTTTGTCTTCGAAGTTTGAAAATACAACTCCCAACAGATCTCCATTACGTTTTCATTTTACCATCAAGTGTATGGCTTGAATAGATCTTGCTCATAAACGCTAGAATATGGAAATAACTTTTTCTGTACCTTTTGATCACACTGTGAAAAAAAAATCAGAATTCTGTCATTTTCCAGCGCAAATGTGTAGAAGCAAAATAACAAAAGAATAAGTCACGTTTTCAAAACTGTAGCTTTTTTTCTGTACCTTTTGATCACGCTGTGAAAAAAAAATTCATCAGTGTTTTTGTTTTCCAGCGCAAATGTGTAGATTCTTAAATTAGAAGCAGCAAAATAACAAAATTGATCAAAACGAAGTAAGTTTATGATTCAAACAAGAACAAATGTCTGCTAATGAGCTCAACAATAAATGGAAATAAATTTGAAGGGAAACATGTTTTCAGTTTTCATTATCCATTGTACTTTTTTCAACCATAAATTGATTGAATTTTGTTCAGTTTCTCAGAAAACAAAACTTCATATGTGACCCTGGACCACAAAGCCAGTCATAAGGGTCCATTTTTTCAAATTGAGATTTATACATCACCTGAAATGTATACATCATATAAATAAGTGTTTGTTGTGTGAGAAAGTGATCCAAACGAAGTAACGAACAAATATCTGCTAATGAGCTTATAAAAATGTAATTAATTCATAGTTTTTTTTTTAATTTTCATTATCCATCAATAGATATTTGTCCTTTTTACAAGCATAAATTAACTTAATTTTGTTTAGTTTCTCAGAAAACAAGACTTTATGTTACCCTGGACCACAAACCCAATCATAAGGGTAAACTTTTTTGAAATTGAGATTTATATTATCTGAAAGCTGAATAAATACATTTTCCATTGATGTATGTAGTCCAAATTAAGTTCTTAACAATGCATATTACTAATCAAAAATTAGGTTTTGATGTATTTATGGTGGGAAATTTACAAAGTATCTTCATGGAACATGATCTTTACTTAATATCCTTATGATTTTTGGCATAAAATCAAAATGCATAGCTTTGACCCATTCAATGTATCTTTGGCTATTGCTACAAATATACCCATGCTACTTAAGGCTTGAGAAGCAAAATAACAAAATAAGAAGTCATGTTTTGTGAGAAAGTGATCAAAACTAAGTAATGAGCTTATAAAAATGAACTTAATTCATAGGGAAACATGATTTAAGTTTTCATTATCCATTAACAGATATTGACCATTTTACAAGTATAAATTCACTTCATTTTGCTCAGTTTCTCAGAAAACAAGACTTTATATATGACCCTGGACCACAAAGCCAGTCATAAGGGTCAACTTTTTTAAATTGAGATTTATACATCATCTGAAATGTATACATCATACAAATAAGCTTTCCATTGATGAATGAATTTGTTAGGATAGGACAATATTAGGCCGAGATACAACTATTTGAAAATCTGGAATCTGAGGGTGCAAAAAAATCTAAATATTGAGAAAATCACCTTTAAAGTTGTCCAAATGACGTTCTTAGCAATGCATAATACTAATCAAAACTTTGGTTTTGATATATTTATGGTGGGAAATTTACAAAGTATCTTCATGGAACGTGATTGTTACTTAATATCTTTATGATTTTCATTTTTGGCTAGAAGGAAAAAGATCCGGAGAGTGAAAACTTTTGAACAGATCTAATTAAATCATTTTTATTTTCACCTAAATATCATATTTTTTCATATGGTACTGCCCTACAGAAGCTACAGAAGATAGTTACATGTTTTCCAGAAGACAAAATAAGTTAAATTTACCCTGATTTTTCAATTCAGTTTTCACCCCTCGGCTCTTAATGCATGTTTTTTCCTTCTGGAGCATCAGTGAGCGTTTGAACCTTCTGTAATAGTTGCATATGAGTCCCTCAGTTGTCCTCAGTGTGAAAAGATGGATCTCAAAACCATGACAGTCATTGTTGGAAGGGTTCAAATACACAAAAATGCTGGAAAACCAAAGAATTTGTGGGACCTGAAGGATTTTTCTGAAGAACAGCAGGGATTTTAACTGTTCAGGACAAACAAGGGACTCATGAACAACTATCAATAAAAAAAAAAACAGCTGTGGATCATTCAGGTAACAACACAGTAATAAGAACATACACATCCACAGTAATAAGTGTATGTATATTTCTTAACAGGGTCATTTTTATAAGTTTAACTATTATTTTCTTACTATTATTTTACTATGTAAACATCTTTTATATGAAATATCTTATTCAGGTCAGTACTAAAATATAGATTTGTATGATCCCTCCTATTTTGGTAAAATAATTAACATTTTGCAGATTCTGAAACTTTTGACCTCAACTGTATATAGGATCAAACACACTTATTACAAAAATATAAACAACAGATACAAAATAAATTTCTTTTTTCAAGTTCGAAGCCTTATGTTTTAATGATCATGAGAAACAAATTCAGTTAAGTATGTCCAAACTTTTGACTGCTACTATAAATTATAACATGCATTATGCATTTGGTAAAAGTAATATTTGATTTGTAAACAAATTGTTCTTGAGGCTTCAATGACTCGAACCAGTTCACAAATCTGTCTGAGTTTGAATGATTTTGAAAAAATCCTGACAAAAAACCCCCTGAAAATTAAAAGTGAGATCAATCAGATTTAGCCTAATGTATTCTTCAGCATATCTAGTCCAAAAAAAAAAAGAGTCCATGTGGTCAATCAAAGTGAATTTATTATTTCATAACGATTTAAGATCATTTCTATTTCAATATCAAGCATACATATCCACTGCCCCATAAAACGGGGTGAAACATCCTTCCACAGCTAAAGTATTTACAGATCAGCAAATAAAAAAAGTTTAGCACTAAGCCACAACAGCCTGACTGCTTAAATCACTGAAGAAAGTGTCTCTCTTGTTCTGAAGGGCGTTGAGAAAACAGCGAATCCTCTCCTCTCGGCTGGCTGTGTACTTCAACAGTTCTTTCTGTCGACTCTGGGCATCCATAGGCTTTCCGTTCCCACGGTGCTGCAAAAGTTCAGCCACACAGGAGCGATCCGCCTCCATCTGCTGGAGCGCTTGGTCTTCTCTGTGAAGATCTCGAGCTTTCTGCAACACACACATATGTGCACCATCAGGACCACAGTGAAGCAGATGTAAACATGAATGGAACGGCACTTGTAAGGTGACTAAAATTCTTGCTTATGCTTTTGCATCTTGACTTTAAATAAAGTTCTGGACTTCCTAAAACAATGTTTTCAGGAAATCATTTAAGGAAACAATTGTAGCAACGTTTACAAAAACGTACTTGTAATTAAGCAACAACGGTACATGCTGTAATACAATATCCTGTGTTCTTACTGGAATGATTCAGAGCTGTGCTTTTTTTGTTTAGTGATAGTTGTTCATGAGTCCCATGTTTGTCCTGAACAGTTAAACTGCCCGCTGTTCTTCAGAAAAATCCTTCAGGTCCCACTTATTCTTTGGTTTTCCAGCATTTTTGTGTATTTGAACCCTTTCCAAAAAAGACTGTATGATTTTCAGATCCATCTTTTTACACTGAGGACAACTGAGGGACTCATATGCAACTATTACAGAAAGTTCAAACGCTCACTGATGCTTCAAAAGAAAACACAATGCATTAAGAGCCGGAGGGTGAAAACTTTTGAACAGAATGGAGATGTGTACATTTTTCTTATTTTGGCCAAATATCTTTTTTTTTTTCATTTAGTACTGCCCTTCAGAGGCTACAGATGATAGTTACATGTTTCCCAGAAGACAAAGTAAGTTAAATTACCCTGATCTTCAAATTCCAAAAGTTTTCACCCTGAGCTCTTAATGCATGGCTTTTCCTTTTGGGGCATCAGTAAGCATTTGTACCTATCATTTTTAACACTGATAATAAGAAGAAATGTTTCTTGAGCAACGATTTTTGAAGGATCGTTTGACACAGCTTTACATCTCAATAATACATTAGATTTTAATGTATATTCAAATTGAAAACAGCCATTTCAAATTGTAATAATATTCGCAATATTACTGATTTTACCGTATTTTTGATTAAATAAATGCAGTTCCTAAATGAGCAAAAACATTTGTATGCAGATTTCATACATCTTAGTTGTGATTAAGTGAATAAGACCCAATGTTTCTAACAATGCAACTAACAATTACCTAAATAAGTTGTAAATCAACATAAAAACAAGTTATGGCATACCTGGAGAGATGGATGACTTAGCTGGTATTGCAAAACAGCTTCACATAGATTCCAGAAAGAATATTCCGGCCACAGGACCGACTGGAACACTAGACAGGAATATGAGGTCTGTGGAGTATAAGATAATGCGGGAATATGAAAAACATTCATCAATTCAAAGCTGCAGGGGAACGCAAGTATTAAAAGAAATATGTGCTTAATGCACAATAGACAGATATATATCCATAGGACCAGCACCAGACTTTCAGTTGTCATTAGTGTTGATTTGATGGGAAACCTCATTGGAAAAGGCAGTGATGGGAATTATTCAGCTCTTAAAGCAACAGTTCACTCAAACATTAAACTTTGCTGAAAAATGTACTCTGCCTCAGGACATTAAAGATGTAGATGAGTTTGTTTCTTCATTAGATTTGGAGAAATGTAGCATTACATCACTTCCTCACCAACAGATGCTCTGTAGTGAATGGGTGCCGTCAGAATGAGAGTCCAAACATCCGATTAAAAACATCACAATAATCCACAAATAATCCACTCCAGTCCAGTCCATCAGTTTACATCTTGAGAAGCCAAAAGCTTTTTTTTTTTTATAGAAAACAAACCCATCATTAAGGTATTTTAACCTTTAAACCATTGCTTCTGGTCCATAATCCATCTCCTGTTGTCTCTCGCATCAAAATCCAGCCACATATTTGTTAAGATCTGTTTTAGACCATTTTATCTTGTAAACAGTGCTTGATCTGTGCATATTTCTCTCCTAAATTTGAGCAGACAACTTATTATTATGAATTATGGACTCGTGTTTTAGCCAGAAGCAGCATCTTAACAATGGATTTGTTTCTTACAAACACACAACTTTTGCTTCTCAAGATGTTAGTTGATGGACTGGAGTGGTGTGGATTACTTGTGGATTATCCTGATGTTTTTATCAGCTGTTTGGACTCTCATTCTGACGGCACCCATTCACTGCAGAGGATCCATTGGTGAGCAAGTGATGGAATGCTATATTTCTTCAAATCTGATGAAGAAACAAACTCATTTAAATCTTAAATGGCTTGAGGATGAGTAAACTTTCAACAAATTTGAATTTTTGGGTAAACCATTCCATTAACACACATTGTTATTACAGTGGTGACCAAAATTATTCCCAAACCTTCATTTTGCCATTAATTGTAATAATCCAGTGAGATTTTTGTTTGCACAAGGAGTAGGACAACAGCCAGTGCTCCACATAGAGATCTGATCTCACCATCATCCAGTCTGTCTGGAATGACATGAAGAAACAGAACAAACTGAGACAAACGAAATCCAGAGGAACCGTGGCAACATCTCAAAGATGCTTCAAGAAACCAACCTGCAAAGCTACAGTACTGTTCAAAGTTTTAAAGTTTCAAAAATGCTGTAAAATGAGGATGCTGTCAAAATAGTGCCATGAATTGATTCTCTTTATCAATTAACTTCTATTAACTAAATTAAATCAACATTTGGTGTGAGCATCCTTTGCGTTTATGCAGCTTTTGCCCTAGGTGCACTTGCGCATAGTTTTTCAGGTAGCTTTGCGGGTAGGTTTCTCAAAGCATCTTGGAAACGTTACCACAGTTCTTCTGGATTTCGTCTGTCTCAGTTTGTTCTGTTTCTTCATGTCATTCCAGACAGACTGGATGATGGTGAGATCAGATCTCTGTGTGGAGCACTGGCTGTTGTCCGACTCCTTGTGCAAACAAAAACCTCACTGGATTATTACAATTAATGACAAAATTAGAGTTTGGAAATGGAAAGTGATATTTCTCATTTTTCTCATAAGATGCATTGTAATTACAGTGGTAGCCAAAATGATTAGAACACTAGTATTTTCACCAGTTAAAAATGGTTTTAAGTCAGTTGTTTCTATCTTTTGCTGCAGTGTGTCAGTAGAAAAATATCATTTTAAATTTCCAAACCTTCATTTTGCCATTAATTGTAATAATCCAGAGAGAGTTTTATTTGCACAAGGAGTCTGACAACAGCCAGAAACCTACCTGCAAAGCTACAGTACTGTTAGAAGTTTTAAGCATGTGTGCAAAAATGCTGTAAAATGAGGATGCTGTCAAAAATAATGTCATAAATAGATTCTCTTTATCAATTAACTTCTATTAACTAAATTAAATCCTTTGCGTTTAGAGCAGCTTTTGCCCTAGGTGCACTTGAACATAGTTTTTCAGGCAGCTTTGCGGGTAGGTTCTCAAAGCATCTTGGAAACGTCACCATAGTTTTTCTGGATTTAGTCTGTCTTTGTTTAAGTTTCTTCATGTCATTCCAGACAGACTGGATAATGATGAGATCAGATCTCTGTGTGGAGCACTGGCTGTTGTCAGACTCCTTGTGCAAACAAAAACCTCACTGGATTATTACAATTATTGAAAAAATTTGGAAATGTAAACAGATATTTGTTATTTTGACTCATTGTTATTACAGTGGTAGCCAAAATTATTTACCAGCTAAGAATAGTTCTAAGTCAGTTATTTCTATCTTTTGCTGTAGTGTGTTTGCTGATGAGGATGCCGTCTTTATCAATTAACTTCTATTAACTAAATTAAATCAACATTTGGTGTGCGCATCCTTTGCATTTAAAGCAGCTTTTGCCCTAGGTGCACTTGAACATAGTTTTTCAGGTAGCTTTGCGGGTAGGTTCTCAAAGCATCTTGGAAACGTCGCCATAGTTTTTCTGGATTTAGTCTGTCTTAGTTTGTTCAGTTCCTTCATGTCATCTCTGACAGACTGGATGATGGTGAGATCTAATCTCTGTGTGGAGCTCTGGCTGTTGTCATTGGATTATTACAACTATTGACAAAATGAAGGTTTGGAAATGTGAACTGATATTTCCTATTGATACACTAAAGCAAAATATAAAAATAACTGACTTGAAACCATTTTTAACTGGTGAAGATACTAGTGTTCTAATAATTTTGTCCACCACTGTATATAGAAATACAGACTGTTCCACAGTGAATCCAACTATGAACGCCATCTAAACTAAAATCCTGTATGTTTGTGTAAGTGCTTTATTTGTATGGCAAGATACTGACTAAAGCTCAATAATGCTCTCCTTTACCTGCCACAGTAGGAAATCACTGAGACGCACTTCTCCAGACGTGCGGATGAGCAGATCAGGGTTTGGAGAATTACTGCTATACAGACACTCACCGAGGAGAACCTCAGACACATCACTGACAAATCACACAGAGAAGAACATATTAATTAATCATCTTTTACAGGTATTAAAACAGCTGATATTAATAGCAAATACTGTTTTCTCACCTGGATTTTATCAGACCCTGCTCTACTCCCCAAGCCATTTCCTTTACTGCATTTGCAATTTCATGTCTTGAGGTATATGCAAAGCACACATTCAGAAAACACCTGCATAATCAAATGAAGAACATATGAGATGAATGTATCAAACAAATGACAAAATGTATCATATATAGATCATGCTGTGAAAAGTGATTTTTTAAAACTCATAGACTACTATTCAAAAGTTTTAGGGTCATCAGGAGTTTTATAAAGAAATTAATACTTTTAATAAGTAATATGCATTCAATTAAATAAAAAATGACAGTAAAGAGAGCGAAATTTTTTTACTAGAATTATTCCTGTAGGATCATGTGACACTGAAGACTGGAGCAATGATGTGGAAAATTCAGCAAATTGTTTGCATCACAAAACAAAATATGTCATTTTACAATGTATTTACATATCAAACAGATATTTTAATTTGTAATTACATGTAACAATATTTCTGTTTTTACTGTATTTTTAATCAAATAAATGTAGCCTTGGTGAGCAGAAGAGACTTCTTTTAAAAACATAAAAAAAACAGTATTGTAAATATTAGAATGCACCAGAAGTTAATGTCTTTTTAGTCATAGCAGAACAATAAAGAAACATGCAACTTTAAAGTTAATCTGGACTTTTTAATTAAGTAGACTTGGGCATTGCTAAAAATGACAGTCAAACCAAACATTATTCAGACATCAGATATAATTTTTACTAGTGGGTGCAGGATTATGTAAGTGAGGATACCATGCTAATCATGCTAGTAACATGCTAGCAACTTTCTAATCATGCTAACAACATGCTTATTATGTTAAAACATGCCTGCAACTTGATAATATTGCTAGAAACATGCTAACAACTTGCAAGTCATATTAAAACATATTAGCAACTTGCCAATCATGCTAGAAACACGCTAGCAACTTGCTAATCACGCTAGAAACATGCTAGCGACTGCCAATCATGCAATAAACACGCTACCAAACTTGCTAATCATGCTAGACACACTAGCAAATTGCTAATCATGCTAGAAACATGCTAACCATGCTAGAACGTGTTAAAAACATACTAGCAACTTGCTAATCATGCTAGAAACTTGTTCGCAACTTGCTTATCATGATTAAAACATGCTAGTAACATGCTAATCATGCTAAAACATGCAAGCAACTTGGTAATCATGTTAAAATCATGCTAACAACATGATAATAATGCTAGAAACGTTAAAAACATACTAGCAACTTGCCAATCATGCTAAAAACATGCTAGCAACTTGATAATCAAGCTAAAAACATGCTGGCAACTTGATAATCAAGCTAAAAACATGCTGGCAACTTGTTAATCATGCTAGAAACATGCTAGCAACATGCTAATCATACTAGAAACATGCTAGCAACTTGATAATCAAGCTAAAAACATGCTGGCAACTTGCTAATCATGCTAGAAACATGCTTGCAACTTGCTAATCATGCTAAAATCATGCTGACAACATGATAATCATGCTAGAAACGTTAAAAACATACTAGCAACTTGCTAATCAAGTTGCTAGAAACATGCTAGCAACTTGATAATCAAGCTAAAAACATGCTGGCAACTTGTTAATCATGTTAACAACATGCTTATTATGCTAAAAACATGCTAGCAACTTGCTAACCATGCTAGAAACATGCTAGCAACATGCTAAAACATGCAAGCAACTTGCTAATCATGCTTAAACATGCAAGCAACATGCTAATCATGCTAAAACATGCAAGCAACTTGCTAATCATGCTTAAACATGCAAGCAACATGCTAATCATGTTAAAATCATGCTAGCAACTTAATAATCATGCTAGAATAATGCTAACAATTTACTAATCTTGCTAGCAACTTGCTCTCATATATGATAAAAATATGATTTATGAGCAGATATATGATTTATGTTGTGAGGGTATAAAAGCTGCCCGGCTTGGGCTTTGGGAATATGATTTGATGTAAATTTACATAAACGTTTAGTGGATAAATAAATTAGCAAAGTAAACTGACATATTATACCAAAAAATCTTCATACAGTGGACTACCAATAAAACTGATAAAAATTTGGGACCAAAAATTTGATTTGACACTTTGACCTGACCACATTTTGTTACATACCTTTCACCTTTCTATCAAAGTTATCTGATATTATCAAGATTAATTTGTTCGGACATAGTTGAAAGCAGAAGTTCACTTCCAGAACAAAAATGTACAGATAATTTACTCACTCCTTTATCACCCAAGATGTTCATGTCTTTCTTTCTTCTGTCATAAAGAAATTGTTCTTTTTTTGTTGAGAAAACCGTTTCAGGATTTCTCTCCATAGAGTTGACTTCTATGGCGCCTTCGAGTTTGAACTTCCAAAATGCAGTTTTAATGCAGCTTCAAAGGGCTCTAAACAATCCCAACCGAGGAACAACATCTAGTGAAACAATTGGTTATTTCCTAATTACAATTTATACACTTTTTAACCTCAAATGCTCATCTTGTCTAGCTCTGCGTCAACTCTGTGTATTCCAATTCAAGACAGTTAGGGTGTGTCGAAAAACTACCATCTCATTTTCTCCTCAAACTGACCCAGTGTTGCAAGTGAACATGCAAAGATCAAACGCCCTTTACAAAAAAATTAAAAATAAAACAGCAATGTAGGACAATTTTGAAGTTGAAGAAGAAAATGAGATTTGGTATAGTGTTTTTCGACATACCCTTAAAGGGATGGTTCGGAGTAGAATTGACTTCATTGCTATGCACTCCGAAGCCCATGTAAATACCCCATCCGAAGTTTTTTTTGCCTTAGTCAAACATTTATGGAGATATTAGAGTTCTTCGAATTGCTTGTTACAGGAGTGAATGGTACATGTGATGTATCTCGTAAATTGCACCACTAAACGTGCAAGTAATCTTACCAAACTTGTACAGTAGTGTAAATAGGGTATGTACTCACAAAACGCTGCATCAGAACATTTGTAAGTCCGCCATGAGTGTTTTAAAAACACGTTTTACCAAAGAACTACTAGTCTCAGAAACTACAAGTCGACGTCACTTCCCTGGTTTGAAAAAAGCATGTAAAAGTCCTCCTACTACATCTGTGTGCATGTCAACTTGTAGGAGGACTTTTACGTGCTTTTTTCAAACCAGGGAAGTGACGTCGACGTGTCGCCATTTGTAGTTTTTGAGACTAGTAGGGATCAGCTAAAACGTGTTTTTAAAACACTCATGGTGGACTTACAAATGTCCTGATGCAGCGTTTTGTGAGTACATACCCTATTTACACTACTGTACAAGTTTGGTAAGATTACTTGCACGTTTAGTGGTGCAATTTACGAGATACATCACATGTACCATTCACTCCTGTAACAAGCAATTCGAAAAACTCTAATATCTCCATAAATGTTTGACTAAGGTAAAAAAAAAACTTGGGATGGGGTATTTACATGGGCTTCGGAGTGCATAGCAATGAAGTCAATTCTACTCCGAACCATCCCTTTAAGGTCATTGCACACTGAGTCCGAAAATTACATATGCGCTTTTTCGTATTTGTCATCCTTTCCTTTATAAGTGTTTGCTACGATTGTGAAAATGCAGAAAATCGAACCTGATCCGAACTTTTTTATGGCGGACGAAAGCTTCGGAGGCAGTGTGCAACAGTGATTGACACAACAGTCGTATTTATTTTTCAACGTGTGAAAATTTCGGACTGAGTGTGCAATGACCTTAACTGTGAACCAGAATACAGAGTTGATATCTAGACAAGATGAGCATTTGAGATTAAAAAGTATATAAATTGTCTTTTTTTTTTTTTTTAGAAAATGACTGATCGTTTGACCAAATAAGACCCTTCTTCCTCAGCTGGGATCATTTAGAGCCTGCATTTTGGAAAGTTCAAACTCAGGGACACCATAGAAGTCCACTGTATGAAAAATAAAAAATCCTGAAATGTTTTTCTCCAAAAACATAATTTCTTTATGTCTTCTAAATTGTTGTTCTGGAAGTGAACTTCTCCTTTAACTCTTGATTTCTTGTAATATTTTATTACCATTTTCTAAATAAACTGTGGTTTTGTGAGAAATGTTGAAGGCGTCTGAATAAATTTTGGTTTGACTGTAATTAATTTATGATTATCAAGATACAGTTTAACTCTTGAGTTCTTGTCATAATTAATTTACATTTTCGAAACTAAAGCGAATAAACTGTGGTAATGTGAGAAATTTTGAAGGTGTCTGAATACTTTTTGGTTTGACTCTATATCTTGGTGAAAATCTACACAGTTGATGCTTACTTGTTGTGTGCTTTAGTTGCCACCACAGCTTTGGCAATGAGCTGCTGCAGATCTGTAGGCAGTAGAGTCAGATCTCCCAACACACGAATAGACACACCATGCTTCTCAAGATTCTCCCTAGAAATTAGGACAAAGTCACATTTAGATTGTATCAATATTTTTAGCCCTCATGGGTGAACAAATCTTGTGCAGAAGTGACTTACTGCTCCGTCAGCAGCCGGCTGAACTTCTGTCTGGCCAGCTCCATCAGACCATCCACCTCTTCTTTAGAACGCTTGAAGTTCTCAATACTGAACGCATACACAGTCACCTCATGAATGCCCAGGTTTAGGCACCAACGGAGCGTCTATGTGAGTTTAAACAATGCATATTAAGAAATTGAGCATGCATATACACAGTCATTCAGTCAGTACTACTTTTATACTGCAAGGATGCATGGCTAAATTGATCTAAAGTGTCAGTACAGACATTTATTATGTTACAAAAGATTTCTGTTTCAAATAAATGCTGTTTTTTTAAACTTCTATTCATCAAAGAATCTTGAAAAACGCATGCATCAGGGTTTCCAGTAAAATATGAAGCAGCACAACTGTTTTCAATGCTTATAGGCCCAGTTTCATAGACAGGGCTTAGCTTAAGCCAGGATTAGGCCATAGTTCAATTAAGACTTTTAAGTAATTTTTTATAAACATGCCTTAGAAAAAACATTACTGGTGTGCATCTTGAGACTAAACAAAGGCGCTGATATATTTTAAGATCAGTCAGTACAAGTTTCTTTCAGTTGAAACAGCTCAGACTTACACTTTAGTCTAGGACTAGGCTTAAGTCTTGTCTATGAAACCGGGGGATAATGTTTCTTGAGCAGCAAATCGGCATATTAGAATGATTTCTGAAGAATCATGTGACACTAAAGACTGTGTGATTATGCTGAAAATTCAGCCTTGATCACAGAAATAAAATTGCGTCTTACAATATATTCAAATAGAAAACAGTTCTTTTAAACTTCAATCATTTTTCGCACTGTTACTGTTTTTAATGTATTTTTGATCAAATACAGCGGTGAAAATTCTTTCAAAAACATTAAAAACATTTTGCTGACACCAACCTGATTAGTAATGCATTGCAATTTAATGACCAGTGAGAAAGTGTGCAAAGTAAAATTAACATTTATTTTACACAATATTTAGTCAAAATTGTAAATATTTTCAAAATATTTGAAAACATAGTTTGAAGCAGTCAAATTGGTCAAATATTGGTCAATTAATCCACTATCAATATCTATCAATATCTGCACACTCACCTCTGCAAGTTTCTCAAAGCCCTGCGAGTGACCTTCATGCCTCTCCACGTGCGTCTTTTGGGCAAAACGCCTGTTACCATCCATGATAAAGGCCACATGTTTGGGCATAGGCCCTGCCTGTGATAAAAAAAAAAAAACAAGTTTAAGTTAGTCATTAAGGTGTTAGATAATTATTATTTTAGTTTACTGTACAAATCCTCTCTGAAACACACCTTCAGGATGTTGGCAGTGACCCCTTCTAAAAAGGATAGTTTCTGCTCTCGAATCCAAGACATGACAGTACTCTCTGTGAAAAAACAGAGTTACTGCAACAGTATGTATATTAAAGGGAAGGATTTTTGAGAAAACTTGTACATGAGCATTTGAACCATAAAGAGGCATTATTTTACTCAAACTTATTTATGCATTGCAATTTTGCTTTTGTAGTCTAACTAATTTTGAGCTATTTATTATTGTTATTGTTATTAAACAGAATTAAATGTATATGATTAAATGGTGTTGATGTTTATAGAGCAAGGTGGTAAACAGCCAATTAAATATTTGTAGCAATTGACAAATATACATTATATGGGTCAAAATTATAGATTTTTCTTTCATGCCAAAACTCATTAGGATATTAAGTAAAGATCATGTTTCATTAAAACATTTTGTACATTTCCTACTATAAATATATCAAAATTTTTAATTAGCAATACGCATTGCTAAGAACTACATTTGGACAACTATAAAGGCGATTTACTCAGTATTTAGATTTTTTTGCACCCTCAGATTCCTGATTTTCAAAAATTTGCATTATATTGTCATATAATAACAGAAGCTTATTTTTCAGCTTTTATATCTCATTTTCACCCTTATGACCAGTGTTGTGCAAAGTTACTTCCAAAATGTAATACATTATATATTACTAGTTACTGTCTTTTAAAAGTAATTAGTTACGTTACAATATTACTGTCTCTAAATTGTAATGCGTTATACTTTTAAGTTACTTTTGAGTTTCTTTCATCAAAATATCCACACAGATTATAAAATGCCAAAATATAAGTTTATAGCTGCTCATTATACATTAAGTTTAGGATAGCTAGCATAAAATTATAAAAACATATTTAAGTAGGCCTCCCGGTATGTCTATTAATGTTACGTATAGTTTAGGTTAAACACGAATAAGCACAAACCGCATTAATACATTCGTAAATAAAGCGAAATGTTATAATGTACAAACATTAAACAAAATAAATAGCCTATAGGCTATTTAAAATGGTTTAAAACCAGGGCCCAGTTTTTCAAAAAAAATTAATCTGGATCAAATTGGTCCGGATTTGGAAATCCCACATTTTGCTATCTAGGATTAACTGATCTATCTCACTTTTATGACAGTTTTTTAAAGAAACATTGGGTTGGATTTGGATCACTGTGATCCAAATACCCAATTTCAGGATTACCAAATCCTGTTTTCCATAGCCTTAAATGGAACCAACAGCGTAGCCTACTGGCTTAGCTAAGAACAACAGGTAGGCAAAATACCAGTGGCCACAAATAGCCATTGTTTGTTTTAATTGTAAGAAACAGAAACACTGCAATAAACAAACAGTTGACATTTTTTAGTTTGTTCTAATGTTAAATAATAAAACAAAAACAATACTGTCAAAAAGTCAAAAATCATCTTTGACTTTCCATCCATTTATTTGACATCTGATAGTTTTGATATTATTTTGGTGTTGTTTTTTACCATATTTCATTAGATGTGACATGCTTCATATAGGTTTCAAATATGAAGGAATTTATATATCATCAGTAACCATTAAGTTGTGATCATTCAATTAAAAAAAATTAAACTTTTTTATTTTATTTTATTTGGTTAAAAAAAATCACAACTGAATCCACCCTTCTGATGGGATCATGATAATCCTGTTTTGTTTTGTTTTTTGGATCAAATAGATCCCAATCTGAGTTCAAAGTTTTGAGGAACCCAAAGCACAGGTTTGATCCAAATCAAATGTAAGATTGGATTACATGGTCTGATCTTAATTCAAAATCCCTCTTTTACATTTGAAAAACCCATTTCCAAGATTTGATCCAATCCGTGATCCAAAATCCCACTGGATTACTTTTGAAAAACTGGGCCCAAGAAGTCGTGGCCAAAAGTTTTGAGAATTACATAGATATTGGAAATTGGAAAAGTCGCTGCTTAAGTTTTTATAATAGCAATTTGCATATACTCCAGAATGTTATGAAGAGTGATCGGATGAATTGCATAGTCCTTCTTTTCCATGAAAATTAACTTAATTATTATTAACTTAAAAACTTTCCACTGCATTTCATTGCTGTCATTAAAGGACCTGCTGAGATCATTTCAGTAATCGTCTTGTTAACTCAGGTGAGAATGTTGACCAGCACAAGGCTGGAGATCATTATGTCAGGCTGATTGGATTAGAATGGCAGACTTGACATGTTAAAAGGAGGGTGATGCTTCAAATCATTGTTCTTCCATTGTTAACCATGGTGACCTGCAAAGAAACACGTGCAGCCATCATTGCGTTGCATAAAAATGGCTTCACAGGCAAGGATATTGTGACTACTAAGATTGCACCTAAATCAACAATTTATAGGATCATCAAGAACTTCAAGGAAAGAGGTTCAATTCTTGTTAAGAAGGCTTCAGGGCGTCCAAGAAAGTCCAGCAAGCGCCAGGATCGTCTCCTAAAGAGGATTCAGCTGCGGGATCGGAGTGCCACCAGTGCAGAGCTTGCTCAGGAATGGCAGCAGGCAGGTGTGAGCGCATCTGAACGCACAGTGAGGCCAAGACTTTTGGAAGATGGCCTGGTGTCAAGAAGGGCAGCAAAGAAGCCACTTCTCTCCAAAAAAAAAAACATCAGGGACAGATTGATCTTCTGAAAAAAGTATGGCGAATGGACTGCTGAGGACTGGGGCAAAGTCATATTCTCCGATGAAGCCTCTTTCCGATTGTTTGGGGCATCTGGAAAAAGGCTTGTCCGGAGAAGAAAAGGTGAGCGCTACCATCAGTCCTGTGTCATGCCAACAGTAAAGCATCCTGAGACCATTCATGTGTGGGGTTGCTTCTCATCCAAGGGAGTGGGCTCACTCACAATTTTGCCCAAAAACACAGCCATGAATAAAGAATGGTACCAAAACACCCTCCAACAGCAACTTCTTCCAACAATCCAACAACAGTTTGGTGAAGAACAATGCATTTTCCAGCACGATGGAGCACCGTGCCATAAGGCAAAAGTGATAACTAAGTGGCTCGGGGACCAAAACGTTGAAAATTTTGGGTCCATGGCCTGGAAACTCCCCAGATCTTAAAACTTGTGGTCAATCCTCAAGAGGCGGGTGGACAAACAAAAACCCGCTAATTCTGACAAACTCCAAGAAGTGATTATGAAAGAATGGGTTGCTATCAGTCAGGATTTGGCCCAGAAGTTGATTGAGAGCATGCCCAGTCGAATTGCAGAGGTCCTGAAAAAGAAGGGCCAACACTGCAAATACTGACTCTTTGCATAAATGTCATGTAATTGTCGATAAAAGCCTTTGAAACGTATGAAGTGCTTGTAATTATATTTCAGTACACCACAGAAACAACTGAAACAAAGCAGCAAACTTTGTGAAAACTAATATTTGTGTCATTCTCAAAACTTTTGGCCACGACTGTACTTATTGCGCTTATAAAACATCCTCCTCACATGAGCAAAGATGTGTTTGGCCCGAGCTCAGGCTGAACGGCACGGACTGTACTACGCAGTACGCACTATTTAATTTGACCAGTGTTTCTATATTTGATTGACTATTTTATTCTTATAATTAACAGACTGCAACTTTTGCAATGCTGTGTGTGCGTGAGGCACCGGCGCAATCGAATAGCGGAAAAACTCCGTCATTTTTGGTCATACAGATCATTCAAAACTGCAGTGTGTTTACTTTTATTTCTGTCATCTCGGTTTCCTTTCTGTGAGCTTTCGGAGAGCACTGCTCCACACAAAAATGAACCAAACTCAGCAGCATATGTCACTCAGTCTTTTCCTTTCGTTTTGAAAATCTGTTAATTGGGCTATTTATGTCAGATATATTTCGTCTATTCATTCATTTTATATACAGACTATGATTTAATAAAAACAGATTTTGTCATTTTTAAAAGTATTTTTTGTTTATCTATCTATCTATCTATCTATCTATCTATCTATCTATACTTATATTTACTCATAATGTAAATTACCCAAGCGTCATTATAAAATCTATAAAAGCTGACAGAGCCAAAATGTATGTCACTATACCTGAATATGACATAAATTATGTATTAAAATATTAAAATTACATCATGAATAGGAAAATAAATTGCAGACAATTCACAACAAATTTTTTCCAAGTAAAACTGATCAGCCTCAAAATACTACCAACTTAAACTACACCAGTAAAAAATTAATAATTTCGTCTGAATGAAATACATCTGAATAATATTTTATTGACATATGATATAACCGGTTCATCTATGAAAGGCACGAAAGCGCGACTACTATCCTGCATATCACCTCATTACGAAGCTAAAATAAAATGTCACTGTAATAACATTCATTAAAATTAGGCTTTCATTCAAACTAATCGAAATCAGCGTGATTTAAAACGTTAATACGCTGTTTTTTAGGAAACCATAAAGCTCCAACTCACTGCCTGTCTGTGATGACGTCTTCTTCCTCTGATAGGAAATGACGACACAGCAACGCGACAGCAAACGCCAAAATAAAACCTCCCAGCAATTTAAAACAAATTTTAAAATAGTATTAGCAATAGAAAATGCGTTCGGCATTTTTGTATTATTATTATTATTATTATTATTATTATTATTATCTATTTATTTATTTATTGTGAGGGGTGTAGAAAACAAAGCACAGCTTAAAGGAAGGAAAGGAAAGGGAAAGGGGGTGAGTGAGGCCAAGTATGGTGACCCATACAAGGAATTTGTGCTCTGCATTTAATCCAAGTGCACACACACAGTAGTGAACACACACACACACCGTGAACACACACCCGGAGCAGTGGGCAGCCATTGCTGCGGCGCCCGGGGAGCAGTTGGGGGATCGGTGTCTTGCTCAAGGGACTCACCTCAGTCGTGGTATTGAGGATGGAGAGAGTGCTGTACATTCACTCCCCCCACCTACAATCCCTGCCGGACCTGAGACTCGAACCTGCAACCTTTGGGTTACAAGTCCGAATCTCTAACCATTAGGCCACGGCTGCCCCCTAAATATTTAAAAGGGGAAAGGGGAAGGGAATTTGTACTCTGCATTTTACCCACCCAGTCATTATGGGTCATTATGGGTCATTCCTAGTATCCAGTAACATTAACATTTTAATTCTTGAACAAAATGACATGTTATTCATGCTTTTAGAATTCTACCAAAATTAACTATAACTATTTAACTATTAGGAATACATATTGGCCAAGCTCAGGCACTGGCTGTGAAAGGGACATATAAATAGTTATCACAAAAAGTTAATAATGTAAATGCTAATCAATAATGATTTTTTTCTTTGAATATATTTGAATATATTTCCCTTATGCCATGATAGTTTCTAATTCTTGAAACAATAACAAAACAATAATTGATGAATAGAATATCTCTTAGTTTTTGCCAACAAGATGGTAAATAATACAAAAAAAAATGCTCAAAAGCAAACAGTATCTCACAAAAGTGAGTACACCCCTCACATGTGCAGCTTGTATAGCAGTATAGATTTACTGTCCTCTGAAAATCACTCAACATACAGCCATTATTGTCAAAATAGCTGGCAACAAAAGTGAGTACACCCTAAGTGATAACAGCAGTATATTGTCTAACCATGCAAAGCCAGATGTCCTATTCATTACGTTTATGTTTTTGTCTGATTGACAGGACCATACAAAGTTGTGCATCTCGTATTAGAGCAATTAAAATTAGGTGCTTTAAGAACAATTCTCTCATACTGGCCACTGGATGTTCAACATGGCATCTCATGGCAAAGACCTCTCTGAGGATTTGAGAATTAGAATTGTTGCTCTCCACAAAGATGGCCAAGGCTATTAGAGGTTCAGTAACACCCTGAAACCGAGTTACACTACAGTGGTCAGGGTCATACAGAGGTTTTCCAAGATGGCTTCCATTAGGAACTGGCTTTGCAAGGGTCGATCAATGAAGTTGATCACTCATTCTGTGCGTCAGGTACAGAACCTGGCTTCAAAAAACAGATGCATGAGTGCTACCAGCATTGCTTTAAGGGAGTAGAAGTAGAAGGTCAGCTTGTCAGTGCTCAGACCATATGCCGCACACTGCAACAAGTCAGTTTGCATAGGCGTCGTCCCAGAAGGAAGCCTCATCTGAAGCTGGCTCACAAGAAAGCCCAAAAACAGTTTGCTGAAGACAACCAAGAGCATGAATTACTGGAACCATGTCCTGTGGTTTGATGAGACTATAAGATAAACTTGTTTGGCTCAGATGGTGCCCAGCATGTGTGGCGATGCCCTGGTGAGGAGTACCAAGAAAGGTCAAGCATGGTGCTGGTATGATCTGGGGCTGCATGAGGCTGCTGGTGCTGTGGAGCTGCAGTTCATTGAGGGAAACATGGATTTCATTATGTACTGTACATTCTGAGGCAGAACATGATGCCTTCCCTCCAGAAACTAGGCCGAAACAGCAGTTTTCAAACATGACAACAACCCCAAACACACCACCAGGATGACAACTGCCTTGCTGAGGAAGCTGAAGATGGGGTGGCCAAGTAGGTCTCCAGACCTGAACCCTGAACCTGTGGGTCATCCTCAAGCGTAAGGTGGAGAAGCACCATGTGTCTAAAGTCCAGCAGCTCCTTGAGGAGTGGAAGAGGATCCCAGCAACAACCTGTGCAGCTCTGGTCAATTCCATGCCCAGGATGATTAAAGCAGTGCCAGATAACAATGGTGCTAACACAATTTATTGACACTTTGGACAAGTTCGCTTAGGGTGTACTCACTTTTGTTGGCAGCTATTTTGACAATAATGGCTGTTTGTTGAGCAATTATCAGGGGACAGTATATGCTGAACACTGACTACTCTAAAATATATCCAAGTTTCATTTCTATAGTATTGTCCCTTGAGAAGATATACTAAAATGGTTGCTGAAATGTGAGGGGTGTACTAACTTTCATAAGATGTATGCTGTTAATGCTCCTTACCTCACAAAATAAGACAAATGTATGCAAAATATTTAATTTTGCTGTCAAATTATTATTTGAAATGACTTGTCTAACAGGGTGAAACACCATTGTTAACAGGTTCTAACAGTGGATGAGCATTTCATCATTGTCCTGCATTATTTGCCATCTGTAGTGCGGAACTGCACATATATAATATTATTTCAAGGCAATAAAAAAAAAAAAAAATCCAAATTTCCTTTATGGGAGGGACACAAAAAATAGCTATGTACACTTTTCTGTCCAGGTGGTTAAAAAAAAAAAAAAAAAAAAACACAATTTAGAGGTCAGACATAAGACATTATTTTTATTTATAACTGATTAAAATAAAGATGATGTAATTCATCTGGATTAATTAGATTGCCAAACAAACACAAATTCCCTTATTTACAGACATTTTTAGGCACAAAAACTTATATTTACACATTTCTATTCTTATTTCTTTCTTTCCCTGGCTTCTGCCTAGTTTGTGACATTTTCTGTAAATCAGTTTCTCACATTAAGCAATGTATTTATTTTTTACTTATATGATGTGCCACCATTTACCTGAATGTTCAGGTAAATTAGGACACTGTCAAAATGTAATATTTTTAAAAAAATACACTCTTAAAAATTAAGGTGCTTTTAAAAGGTTCTTCACAGCGATTGCCATTGAAGAACCATTTTTGCTTCCACAAAGAACCATCTCTTTCTTATCTTTTTATAACCTGAAGAACCTTCTTTTGCCACAAAAAAAACCTTTTGTGAAACAGAAAGGTTCTTCAAATATTAAAGGTTCTTTATGGAGCCATTTAGACAAAAAAGGTCCTTCTATGGCATTGTGAAGCACCTTTATTTGTAAGGGTGTAGTTTTATCTTGGCCTAATATTATCCTATCCCAGTAGAAAGTTTATTTATTCAGCTTTCAGATGAAAACAAATTGACTCTTATGACTGGTTTTGTGTTTCAGGGTCACATGTTACAAGCACTTTCTGTCAGTGTTTTGTTGAGGCTCATCTCTCTCTGCACCAAATAAGTTTAGGAAGCTAGACTGAAACTAAAGGGTCAGTATGTAGTATATAGCGTGTAGTATGCAGTATGCTTGTATTCTTAATGAATGAATTGGGATTTTCAAGCTCACACTAGAGGGCGAGCACAAAGCAGATCAGCCACAGTCAAGAATCTCAGCAGTAGGAGGAGAGAAGAAGAAGAAGAAGAAACGGGCTCTAGGTCTGTGGGGGGTGACGGACGGGTCGAGCGTTTTTGTTCCGCTGGTGGATCCTGCTTAAACGGTGAGCAGGAGGCACAACAACCCGAAGCAGAGCAGCCCGACCCGGAAAGAGCCTGGAGGAGCGGGTCGTTACGGATCGGAACTAAGGCGCTTTTGTCTCTCTCTCAACTCCTGCGGGTTTGGGGGCTCCAGCAGCGGCGGCGGAGACGATCCCGCTCGCCCAGGGAAGGAGGCTGGAAGTCGGGGACGCTTCCAGCCTGCAGGGCCGGGCGCCGTGGCGATTGAGCATCTGGAATTTGGTGAACCCTTTGGGGCTCAGTGGATGGGATGGAGCCGGGACCATCTGGCGCTGGTGGGTTCGGATCTTTTCAGTTGTTTCGAATCTTTGAAATGGTACAATGTTTCCGCGTGATAGCCTATTATTGCCACACATTGTATCATTTCATAACGTTCCGTAAGAACACAGTGTAACATTCCGCTGTGACACTTTAAGGATACATTGTAACATTCCGCAAACAGGCATTGTATCATTCCACTGGAAACATTGTACAAATTAATTAGAATGCTCATTGTTACATAGGTGATACCTGAAAGTTAATGTACAGGTTACACGAATTGTTTATTAATGCTTTAGGAGAAAATAATGCAGGGAGTCAGGGAGATTGTCCCAGGTCAGGGGTCGTGGGAAGACATGAGATTGAAGACCGCCTTCAGCAGATGCAGCAGGGGAAAGTGACCCCCAGGGGTCTTTATTGATCCTGCTAAAATGTGGCTCTGTCCGATGCTACCAATTTCTCTTCCATTAACGGTATAAATGCACAAGACACGAGCAGATATATGATTTATGTTGTGAGGGTATAAAAGCTGCCCGGCTTGGGCTTTGGGAATATGATTTGATGTAAATTTACATAAACGTTTAGTGGATAACTTATGAACTGTTTCAAAGTGAATCTTTAAATGCATACAAAAGTTGCATTGCATGTGTGTGCAAAAATCTTTAAAGCAGTTTCTGATCATGAAAAGTAAGAAAATGTGGTTCTAAAAAATTCCTGGATGTTGTTTTCGTGTTCCATTTCACTATTTTTGATGTTTAAGAGTTTACTTTCTGATTTAAATCTGAGCTCGACTCATTTGATATTAATTTGAAACATCTTTTCAGGAGTGGATAGTAGCACTGATGATTAATGCTTTTCCTCTGCTTTTTTTTTTTTTTTTGGTTGCAGTATTTGTAATGCATTAAAGCTGAGTACAACCTCAGCTTTAATGCATTACAAATGCTGCAAAAAAAGCTCAGTGTTGAAATACTTTCTTCTGCCCCAGTTTAATATGCATATCTAAGTTAAAACTCTGAATTTGTGATGCTTTCAAAACATTGAATTGTTTGTTTGAGCATCACAACACCAAAACATCAACTCAACCAATGGTGTGATTTTAGGGGCGGGACTACCTGTTGCTCTGACCAATGGCAGATGGGTAGGATTGTTCAAGAAACCTGTTTGAAACGATTATTATTGTTATAGACATTCACTTTTTACAAATGAATATTTCTGGAAAGACTTTTGCCATTGCGATATCTCTCTTCTAGTCACTCATTGTCATTTGTTTAGCTTGTGTATGTACAGTATATCAGACACCTTGGCCTCTTAGCATCAGCCGTGAAAAACGTGTTGTTGTAGTTGTTTTTGTGAATCTGAGGGTGGCCTTTATTAATGAGCGGCAGGGGAAGGGTCACAGGGGCTGTGCACTGGCCAGGTGGCGTCTCTGTGGATCTTGCACACTTCAGTGCATTATGCTCTTGAGCCCTCAATAGCAGGACATCTGGGACTCCAGACCAAAATATTAGTTCTGTTTCTCTGGCACAGTTCTGGTCACTTCTGCTTTCTTTAATATGGACAGCAAAGCTGATATATAACAAAATGGATCAGCCTTTTGTTGACATTCAATATATGCTCATTATGTATTTGTTTTGAAATTGCTTTAGGAGGAATTAGAGGGACTGGCATTTTGTTAAAAATCATTGTTTCCTCTGCTTCTCACTAGATATTGAATTTTGGTATTAAATAAGTTTTATCTGTCCACATTTTGTGCATTTATTAGATAAAACTTTACAATAAAGTCTCATTTGTTAACTTTAGTTCACAGTGCATTAACTGCTGCAACGTACACGGACGTTTTTGAGCATTTTGAGTCAGAGTTTTAAATTGATTCATTATATTGTTGTATTATTTTTGACATAATTTTTACATTTTTGGGGGGAAAAATATATTTTACATAAATAAATCGAGTGCTGCTCAAAAGTTTGGGATCAGTAGCATTTTAATTGTTTTTTAATTTAAACAAAGTTTCATTTATTTCATCAAAAATACAGAAAAAAAAGTAATATTATGAAATATTATTGCAATTCAAAATAACAGTTATTTTTAATACACTTTAAAATATAATTTATTTCTGTGATGCAAAGCTGAGTTTTCATCAGCCATTACTCCAGTCTTCAGTGTCACACGATCCTTCAGAAATCATTCTGATATACTGTTTTATTAATTTTATTATCAATGTTGGAAACAGTTGTGCTGCTTAATATTTTTTTTGAAACCTGTGATGGTTTTTTTCAAGATTCTTTGATGAATAAAAAAAAGTTAAAAAGAACTCTTCTCTAACAATATAAGTCTTTACGATCACTTTTTATTAATTTAACACATCCTTGCTGAATAAAAGTAGTAATTTCTTTCAAAAAGGAGTAAGAAAGAAAATATTTACTGACAAATTTTGAACAAGCTGTTTATTGTTACAAAAGTTTTTTTTTAATAAAAAAAAAATCTGTATTTTTTTTTTAACGTTTTATTTATCAAACAATCTTGAAAAAATTATCATGGGTTGGGTTCCAACAAAAATTGTTTCCAAAACCGATAATAAATCAGCATATTATTCTGATATGAGTAATGATGCGGAAAATTCAGCTTTGCATCACAAAAATAAACTATATTTTAAAGTATATTAAAATAGACGACCACTATTTTAATTTGCATTAACATTCAACAATATTACAGATTTTCTGTATTTTTAATCAAAGAAACACAGCCTTGATGAGCAGAAAAGTCTTTAAAAGCATAAACACATTTACTGATCCTAAACTTTTGGGAGCCGCAGAGTATATAATGTATTTATTTATTAATTTATTTATATTTTTGGTAATATTTTCTCATTTGCACTTGTTGAGCAATGTATTTTTAACAGTATTAAAGCAGAGGTTTACATTGATTCATTGAAATAAACAGTTTGAACTGATGCAGTATTGAATCAAGTTCTAAAGTTTAAACTGCATGCGTTTTATATCCCAATCATAATTGCGAATATATTTTAACTGCTGAATTTATCACCAGTATTCTTTATAAGAAGGAGATAAAGAGGTGAACTACTGCTGCATAATATTCACAATGTTGCTTAGTCTTATATCAGCCACAAATATGTTATGTACACATCTATATATAGCTCTGTATATATATTCATATATGCATATCTATCGGCCAGCCCTAACAGAGAGCCGCCATTGTTTACTGGTTTCTTGAGATCTGGCTCCATTTCTAGCCATCTGCCGCTGCCTGCATTCACTCTGCCGTAGGAACATAGAGTTTGCCATTGATCAAGACTTAGCAGAGTATATATGGTGTACGAGAGTTCTCCGAAGAGCCTCTTAAATCATAGGGGAGCTATAAAGCGGGCCGTGTAGGATAAGATTGATGACCTTGTCTCGGCGTAACGTCGAGGTGCTCGCTGACACTATACGATGAATAAGACCAAGGTCCGGCTCTCCCGAAACCCCCACGTATCATTGGGTCTCCTGATCTCCATGACAATGTGTGTTGCTGTGCGGTTGCTATGGAGAGGCTGGGAATGTATTGGGGCCCCTGTGTTTGTGTGTGCTGCTGTGGAGGCGAGGGGGGCTCCCCCTGTTCGGGAAGGAGGGCAGCTGGGGTCTTTGTTATGATGGAGGGAGTGTTCATGGGCAGAGAGGTTAAAGGCGTCAACTCTTTAGACTAGTGCTTTGCAACTAGTTTTGGTTTGGGATGCAGATTTTCCTGCCGGCGTGTGTAAAGTAAATTGCAAAATGACTGTTTTCAAACAGGTTTTCCAGATATTGCCATTGGTTGAATGCTGTTGTTGTTGTGTCAGGCTGGTTGATGAACTTTAACAAAACGTGTCTACTTAAAAGTGACTTGCTTATAATTCTATTCTATTTATTTTAAAAGTGAACGCTGAAATGCGTTAAAGCTACCACGATCTGCACAGATCTGACCAGTGTTGTTATTGTAAACAAAGAAGTAAAGCTGAATTTTGTTTTCAAACATTATACAAAAAAAAGTACAAATATTTTTGTATGTTTTATTTTATTTTATTTATTTTTTTAATTTAAATTTATTTTTATTTGATATTATTTTATTTTGGTTTTTTATTTATTTATTTATTTTTTAATTAAGTTTTTTTTATATTATTTTGTTTTGTTTTATTTTTTTATATTGTGTTGTTTTGGTTTGTTTTTATATTTTGTTTTTATTTTATTTTTTATATTTTATTTATTTTTTGTTTTGTTTTTATTTAATATTTTATTTTTGTTTTGTTTTATTTTGTATTTTATATTATTTTGTTTTGTTTTATATAATATTTTGTTTTGTTTTATTTTGTATTTTATATTATTTTGTTTTGTTTTATATAATATTTTGTTTTGTTTTATTTTATATATTTTTTTATTTAGTTTTGTTTGGATTGGTTTTTTGTTTTGTTTCATTTTGTTTGTTTTTTTATGAAACTTTTGCCTCGGAAGCTAGATAAAATAAAACAAATTTAAACTTTTTTATATATTATTTTGATATAGTATAGAAGAAAGTATTTTAACATGGAAAAATTATACATTTTAAAATTAAAGTTATTAAAATATTTTTTGAAGTGAAAATAATTTTGTAAAGCTGAAAAAAATAAATGTTAGAAAAAATATGTAAGTTAAAGTACTATTATTAGTAAAACTAAAACTGAAATAACTATAAATTAAACCTAAATCAAAATATTCATTACATGTATTCTAATTTTGTAAGATTTAAATTAAAATTAAAATGAAAACTGAAAGAATGGTAATAAAACCTATATCATTTTTGAACATTGGATTTGGAACCAGAAAAAAAAATCGCATGAAAATTATATATATTTTTTTCACTTTAGGGTATAGTCTTTATTAATAGTTGTCTGTACATATCAAATTGGGATAGAATGAAGTGCTTTAACATGTAAACATTACCTTCAAATCTAACATTTTTGTTTACTGAACAAAGCTAACATTTTTATTAAAATAAAGCTGAAATAAAATATAAGTATAGTATTTTAAATATTAGTATTTTTTTATACCTTCGCAACTGAAATGTAATATAGAGTACTAAAATATTAAAAACGGATCAATGTCGAATAATTGAGATATTATAGTTTTTTTAAAGATTTGTAGTTCGTTTTTATTTGAATTAGTTGATGTTTAAGTAATTTTATTATATATTATTTTACTTTATTTTATGAATGTTTGTTATGGTTTTAGTTAGTTTTAATAAACTATAGTAACCTTGAAACTGATATAAAAATAAATAAGGCAAAAATTTGCCTTGGAAGCTAGATAAAATAATATATTAAAGCTTAAATTTGTTTTATTTTATTGTATTGGTTTTAGTTTTAATTAACTATAATAACTTAGAAATTGATATAAAAATAAATAAGGCAAGAATTTGCCTTGGAAGCTAGATAAAATAAAACAAATTTAAGCTTTTTTAAAATATTACTAACATTTTTTAGGTTTATTTTATTTAAGTTAACGAATGTCTGCTGTGCTTTTAGTTTTAGTTAACTATAATAACCTTGAAAAAAAATAAATTAGAAAAAAATAACTAGAAACATTTAGAAAACTTTATAAAAATCATAAAAGAACATTTTAACTCAACATCTAATCTAAAAAAAAAACAGAAAATATCAAAATAAAAGCTTATTTAAAATCTGAATAATGTAATATTTTAGTTTTAGATTCATATACTAAACACAAGAATATTAAAAATTACTAACATGAGACAGGCTTGACAGTTTTACTTTCTAATTGTCTCCTAATTCGCAGTCTGTCTGTGCAAACCATGTTTTGCTCCATTGCTAGTGTATTTTCTTTGACCTTCTGTGTATTTGTTGATGGTTTTGAGGCTGAGGGCTTGTCAAACTGCTACTAGCAAGCTTGAATAAACACAATGGTGGAGACGTTTGTATACATAATATATTCTATATTGTATACAGTTCCAAAGTCAGTAAGAGTCTCTTCTGCTCACCAAACCTGCATTTATTTGGTTAAAAATACAGTAAAAACAGTCAAATTGTGAAATATTATTACAAATCAAAATACACCAGACTTAGTCTTGAGTGTCACATGATTCTTCAGAAATCATTCTAATATGCTGATTTTATCAATATTATTAAAACAATTGTGCTGCATAAATATGTTTAAAATAGTACAAAAATGTAAATATTATTATAATTCAAAATAGCTTGTTTCCTGTGTAAATATATTATAAAATGTAATTTATTTCTCTGATCAAAGTTGAATTTTAAGCATCATTACTCCAGTCTTGAGTGTCACATGATTCTTCAGAAATCATTCTAATATGCTGATTTGATCAGTATTATCAAAACAGTTGTGCTGCTTAAATAGATTTAAAATAGTAAAACAAGTGAAATATTATTATAATTCAAAATAACTGTTTTATTTTGTGAATATATTTTAAAATGTAATTTATTTCTGTAATCAAAGCTGAATTTTCAGCATCATTACTCCAGTCTTGAGTCTCACGTGATCCTTTAGAAATCATTCTAATATGCTGGTTTTATCGATATTATTAAAACAATTGTGCTGCTTAAATATATTTAAAATAGTAAAAAATTGTGAAATATTATTATAATTCAAAATAGCTTGTTTCCTGTGTAAATATATTTTAAAATGTAATTTATTTCTGTGATCAAAGCTGAATTTTAAACATCAATACTCCAGTCTTGAGTGTCACATGATCCTTCAGAAATCATTTGAATATGCTGGTTTTATCAGTTTTATCAAAACAGTTGTGCTGCTCAAATAGATTTCAAAATAGCAATAAATTGTGAAATATTATTGTAATTTAAAACAGCTGTTTCATATGTGAATATATTTTAAAATGTAATTTATTTCTGTGGTCAAAGCTGAATTTTCAGCATCATTACTTCAGTCTTGAGTCTCACATGATCCTTTAGAAATCATTCTAATATGCTGGTTTTATCGATATTAAAACAATTGTGCTGCTTAAAATATATTTAAAATTGTGAAATATTATTATAATTCAAAATAGCTTGTTTCCTGTGTAAATATATTGTAAAATGTAATTTATTTCTGTGATCAAAGTTGAATTTTAAGCAACTTTACTCCAGTCTTGTGTGTCACATGATCCTTCAGAAATCATTCTAATATGTTGATTTTATCGATATTAAAACAATTGTGCTGCTTATAATAAAATTTCACAATTTTAAATATATTTTAATTCAAAATAGCTTGTTTCCAATGTAAATATATTGTAAAATGTAGTTTATTTCTCTGATTAAAGTTGAATTTTAAGCATCAATACTCCAGTCTTGAGCGTCACACGATCCTTCAGAAATCATTTTAATATGTTGATTCGCTGATCAAGAAACATTTCTGATTACTATCAATGCTGAAACAGTTGTGCTTTATATTTTATGGAAACTTAGAGAATAGAAAGTTCAGAAGAACAGCATTTATTTAAAATACAGATGTTTTGTAACATTAATAACTTTCACTTATGATCAATTTAATGCATCCTTTCTGAATTAAGGTATTGATATCTTCTTCTTCTTCTTCTTCTTCTTCTTCTTCAAAAAAAAAATCTTACTGACCAAAGCATTTGAATGGTAATGTATATTTTTGTAAATCAGTGTGCAGGACTAATTTATGTCATTTACTTGAGAGACTGACAAAAACACATGCAATTACAAAGCAGGACTTGTCTCAAACAATGCAAGATGATGCAGAACTTGTTATTTGGGGCTTTAAACCAAAGCATGAGTTTTAATAAGAGTTTATAGTTGCCAATAACAGCTTACTACATTATTATAGTATTAATCTGGACTTCACCAGTGTCATCCAGTCAGAATTCAGTATCTGTTTAAAATATTCGATTGACTGTTTTGAGGTTTCGAATGATTCAGTCTTTTGGTTTGAATCCATCAAGTCACAAATTGCACCAATATTAAAATGTAGATATATTTGTATTCAACTTACAGCATAACTATGCGAACCCTGACCTTGTATTTATTTATATTTATATTTATAATATCTTAAAATGAATTAATAAATATAATATAATATCTTAATATCTCAGTGTTTTTTTGGCATAAAAGAAAAATCAATCATTTCCACCTATACAATGTTTGATTAGTAATATGCATTGCTAAAAACTTCATTTAAACAGCTTTAAAGGCAATTTTCTCAGTATTTTGAGTTTTTTTTTTTTTTTGCACTCTCGGATTCCAGATTTTCAAGTATTATCCATATTTTGGCCAAAAAATGTCCTATCCTAACAAACGTACATCAACAGAAAGCGTATTTATTCAGATTTCAGTTCACTTATAAATCTCAATTAAAAAAAAAAATAGCCATTATAACTGGTTTTGTGGTCCAGGGTCACATGTTATGATATAAACACTTATGCAAACAGATTGTGGTCATTGCATCTGTTATATATGCATGCATTTACTTTTTGGTTTATTGGCTTTATATGTGCACCGATATCATACAATCAGAATTTGGTTTGTTTTAAAATATTACATTGACTTTTGATGTTTCATAATGTGGCAGAAGCACTAGAAAAGTGTGAAAAGTGTTGAAATGAAATGCTGCTTTCTGGGATTTTTGAATAATTGTCAGAATGGCTGTCGAGTGCAAAACTACTTTTGAGTTCACTCTTAAGTAGGCCTATACTTTTACCCCCATCCTCCCTACTTTCTTTTCTTAGTTTTTGCCTTACCACCCCCATCTTCTTTGTTCATTTGCCCTGCTTTTGTCCCGTTTCCATCACAGTCCTGTCACCATATCTCTAGTCCCATAATCCCCCAAACTCCCCCTGAACTCCTCCTCTCAGTGTGTCCAGCTCTTATAACCTCCTATCTGCTTAATGACCTCTCTCTCTCTCTGTCTGTCTGTCTGTCTGTCTGTCTGTCTCTCGTCCGCAGTGCCCATCGGGCCGTACCCCCCACCCCTGCAGCAGGTGTTCCAGGCGCCCCGCAGGCCGGGCATGGGCACCGTCGGCAAACCCATCAAGCTGCTTGCCAACTACTTTGAGGTGGAGATCCCAAAAATGGATGTGTACCACTATGAAGTGGACATCAAACCTGATAAGTGCCCTCGACGGGTCAACAGGTAAACGTCCCGTAATCTCAAACGTCCACAGTCATGCTACCTATACACTAATAAATCCTTAAAGGGACACTCCACTTTTTTTGGAAATAGGCTCATTCTCCAACTCCCCCCGAGTTAATAAGTTGAGTTTTACCGTTTTGAAATCCATTCAGCCGTTCTCCTGTTCTGGCGATATCACTTTTAGCATAGCTTAGCATAGATCATTGAATCCTATTAGACCAGTAGCATCGCGTTCAAAAATGACCAATGCGTTTCCATATTTGTTGTATTTAAAACTTGACTCTTCTGTAGTTATATCGTGTACTAAAACCGGTGGAATGCAAAGCTGCGAGTTTCTAGGCTGATAAGATTAGGAACTACACTCTCATTCCGGCGTAATAGTCAAGGAAGTTTGCTGCCGTAATATGGCCGAAGCAGGCGGAGTATTATCAGAAATGAGTTCCCAGCTAGTTTAGCATTTGCACATGTGCTGCGTGGTATTACTGCTCCTGCTTCGTCCATATTACGGCAGCAAACTTCCTTGACTATTATGCCGGAATGGGAGTGTAGTTCCTAATCTTATCAGCCTAGAAAATCGAAGCTTTGCATTTCCACCGGTCTTAGTACACGATATAACTACAGAAGAGTCAAGTTTTAAATAGGACAAATATCGAAACTCGTTGGTCACCTTAAAAGGAGACACTTTACTTATATTTAATGTGCTTTCTATGGACATAAAATATATAAATATTATATATTTCAAATATTTAAAAGTGATTTTATGTCCATAGAAAGCACATTAAATATAAGTAAAGTGTCTCCTTTTTAGGTTTCAAAAAAAGTTTTTTATAGAATAAAATGTCAAAATTTGGTTGAAATAATGTTACATTGTCATTCAGTGTAACAAAAATATTTAGGTAAAAATTCTAACAACATGCTTATTCTGACTTGTACATATTAAACTCTATAAAAGAATAAGGGAGCATATTAAATTATATTGGGTTTTAAATGAGTAAAAAATTCTTACAAATGGGCAAAACCTAGGATAGTGGCAAATTTAAAAAATGTGGAATTAGAACTAATTAGCATTTGGAGTGAAAGTAATTCATCTTTTAATATGTCATAAATAGATTTTTGTTGTAAATGTGCCTGAAAAGTTTGTTACAACTGGATGACATTTTAGTGGGTGTCTTCTGTAAATTAGAGAAAAATGTATGATATTTATTTTTTGCTCAGAAAAACAAAAACAAAAATGCAATTAAATTAAACAGAAAGCTTTTAAATATATATATATATATATATATATATATATATATATATATATATATATATATATATATAAAACAATTTAAATTAGTATTACACTTATTGTTTTTATGCCTAAACCTCTTTATACATTGAATTTGGAAAGGTAGAATTAAATGAAAAACATTTTTTTGCTCCACTTTATTTTAAAGTCTGTTATAATTGTCTGTCTGTCTTGTTTTTGTTTATTGAAATGAAGCTAAAAAATATTAGATGTAAAAGGGTATATTTAAAAAAACAAAAAATGTGAAATGTGGCTTTAGTAACTGAAATGAAAAAAAAGAACTTAAAATGAACTAAAATGACTAAAACTAAAAATAATACAAATTAAGGCTAAAAAGAAATGTGAAAAAACTAATAAAAAGCACATTGCAAAATTACTAAAATGAAAATTAGAGTTAATTAAAAAAAAAATTCCACACTGAATTTGGAATCAGAGGTAGAATGACATGAAAAATGATATTTTTGATCCAGTTTAAACTTAGTCCACTTTGCGTTCACACTGTCATTTTTCAATTCAGACTGACTATTTTTTCTTTGCTAACAGAGAACACAAAGCATCAGGCGATCAAATAATCACGTTCACCTGATTATATAATAATCTTTCCTCGAGATGAATTCAGATAAAGGTTCTACTATTATTAGCTATTCCTCTCAAACCATCGGGGTCAGTAGAATCAAACCCTGCAGATTTGCATGGCTCAGTGATAAGGGCCAAAATATTTCACTTACCTCAATTACATAAAACATGACCTAGAAAAGAAACCTCCTCACACTCCTTCCCTGAATAGGTTTTAGGGTGAAATGTGGCTGTGGACGTGCACAGACAATGCTTCCATTCTCTTCATCCTTTAACTGTATTTTATTTCAACTAAGCGGTCTGGCTTTAGAGTTAAACACAACTTAAGCCTGGTTTATTCTTGACGCGTCTGCACGAGCGTGAGGATGAGCGTGAAAAGTGAAGTCATCGTGCCGTCGTCAGTGCATGGGCACGTTTGAGACAAATTCTGTGCACAGGCAATAGCATTACAATCCCATTAGCCCCTTAAACATCAAACACTTTCTGAGGCAGAGAAGGATGCAAGTAATGTATAATAATGCAGTTTTTTACCTACACAGTGAAATTGCTAATCATTAGTAGTTCATACAAATACATACATATACATATACATATACATATACATACATATACATACATAAGTGTATAAAATACTGTTTCGTGTTTTCTTTTGTTTAATTAAATGCAGGTTGGAAATGTATGTTTAATAAATTCATATTAACAATAAAATCAAGTATTAAAATAAACATTTGAAAATGTGACTATATATAGCCTAATATAATAATAAAAAAAGTTTGTCATAACAAACTTTGACTCTGGCTTGAGAAAGCTGGACCAGAAACTTTTAAAAAGTTTGAAAGCAAGTTGCTAGCAAGATTAGTAAATTGTTAGCATTGTTCTAGCATGATTATTAAGTTGCTAGCATGATTTTAACATGATTACCAAGTTGCTTGCATGTTTTAGCATGATTAGTATGTTGCTAGCATGTTTCTAGCATGATTAGCATGTTGCTAGCATGTTTTTAGCATGATTAGCAAGTTGCTAGCATGTTTTAAGTGTAGTAAGCATGTTGTTAACATGATTAACAAGTTGCCAGCATGTTTTTAGCTTGATTAGCAAGTTGCTATAATGTTTTTAACATTACTAGCATGATTATCATGCTGTCAGCATGATTCTAGCATGATTATTAAGTTGCTAACATGATTTTAACATGATTACCAAGCTGCTTGCATGTTTTAGCATGATTAGCATGTTACTAGCATGTTTTAATCATGATAAGCAAGTTGCGAACAAGTTTCTAACATGATTAGCAAGTTGCTAGTGTGTGTCTAGCATGATTATCAAGTTGCTAGTATGATTAGCATGTTGCTAGCATGTTTCTAGCATGATTATCATGTTGTCAGCATGATTCTAGCATGATTATTAAGTTGCTAGCATGATTTTAACATGATTAGCAAGTTGCTTGCATGTTTTAGCATTATTAGCAAGTTGCTACCATGTTTCTAGTATGATTAGCATGTTGCTAGCATGTTTCTAGCATGATTATCATGTTGGCAGCATGATTCTAGCATGATTATTAAGTTGCTAGCATGATTTTAACATGATTAGCAAGTTGCTTGCATGTTTTAGCATGATTAGCAAGTTGTTACCATGTTTCTAGCATGATTAACAAGTTGCCAGCATGTTTTTAGCTTGATTATCAAGTTACTAGCATGTTTTTAGCTTGATTATCAAGTTACTAGCATGTTTTTAGCATGATTAGCAAGTTGCTAGTATGTTTTTAACGTTTCTAGCATGATTATCATGTCAGCATGATTTTAACATGATTACCAAGTTGTTTGCATAGCATTGTTTGCCAGTATGTTTCTAACACGTTCTAGCATGGTTAGCATGTTTCTAGCATGATTAGCAATTTGCTAGTGTGTCTAGCATGATTAGCAAGTTTGGTAGCGTGTTTATTGCATGATTGTCAGTCGCTAGCATGTTTCTAGCGTGATTAGCAAGTTGCTAGCTTGTTTCTAGCATGATTGGCAAGTTGCTAATATGTTTTAATATGACTTGCAAGTTGTTAGAATGTTTCTAACATTATTATGAAGTTGCAGGCATGTTTTTAACATAATAAGCATGTTGTTAGCATGATTAGCATGTTGCTAGCATGATTAACAAGTCGTTAGAATGTTTCTAACATGTTTCTAGCATTATTAGCAAGTTGGTAACATGTTACTAGCATGATTAGCAAGTCACTAACATGTTTCTAGCATGATTAGCAAGTTGGTAACATGTTACTAGCATGATTAGCAAGTCACTAACATGTTTATAGCATGATTAGCAAGTTGGTAACATGTTACTAGCATGATTAGCAAGTTGGTAACATGTTACTAGCATGATTAGCAAGTCACTAACATGTTTCTAGCATGATTAGCAAGTTGGTAACATGTTACTAGCATGATTAGCAAGTCACTAACATGTTTCTAGCATGATTAGCAAGTTGCTAGCATGTTTCTAGCATGATTAGCATGTTGCTAGCATGTTGCTAGCATGATTAACATGTTACTTGCATGATTAGCATGTTACTAGCATGTTGTTTACATGGTTAGCAAGTTAGTTTGGATGAGTTTAAATGGATTAGATATAGTATGAAGAAGGAAAGTTTTAAATAGTAAAAATATTTCACAATTTTTCAGTTTTTACTGTATTTTCATCAGAGTAATTGAGCCTTGATGTGGCATTATGTTTAGTTAGCCATTCATGATCACAAAATACTGTTTAGATCAGGTTTGCTGAAAATGGTCTCCTAAATGTGGCTCTTCACAGGGAGGTTGTGGAGTACATGGTCCAACATTTCAAACCGCAGCTCTTCGGTGACAGAAAGCCGGTGTATGATGGGAAGAAGAATATCTACACAGTTTTAGCATTACCTATAGGCAGCGAAAAGGTATGTAAAAGAGTTACCACATGCAAACTTTTTCCAGATTCAATACACAGACTATTATTTCATACACAGTGCCCTGCAAAAGTATTCATACCCCTTCATTTTTTTTCACATTTTGTTGCAGCATTATGTTAAACTTCTTTAAATTAGTTTTTCCCCACATCAATTTACACTCCATACACCATAATGATGACAAAGCAAAAACCAGATTTGCAAAGTTTACAAATTTATTAAAAATAAAACACTGAAATAAGTACATTGCATAAGTATTCATACCCTTAACTCAGTACATAGTTGAAGCACCTTTACAGCCTCAAGTCTTTTTGGGTATGATGTGACAAGCTTTGCACATCTGCATTTGACAATTATCTGCCATTCTTTGCCTCACCTTTTCACCAGACATTTTCTAGAGTCCTAGTTGTTCCAATCGTCTTCCATATGGATAATGGAGGCTACATGTTTATGTGAACCTTCAATGCAGCAGATTTTTTTCTGAACTCTTCCCTAGATCATTACCTTAACGCAAGTCTGTCTCTGAGCTCTACAGGCAGTTATCTTGGTTTTTGCTCTGATATGCATTTTCAGCTGTTAGACCTTTTCTGAGAGGTGTGTGCCTTTCTAAATCAGACTCATTCAAATGAATTTGCCACAGTTTAACTCCACTCCAAGTGTAGTAACATCTAGAAGCAATATGAATGCTCCTGAGCTAAATTTCAAGTGTCCCAGAAAAGGGTATGAATACTTATGCAACGGGATCTTTTCAGGTTTTTATTCCTAATAAATTTGCAAAGTTGTTCCAAACCTGTTTTGTACTTTGTCATTATGGTGTGTGAGATGTAGATTGATGTGGGAAAAAAGTAATTTAAAGTAGGTTAACATAATGCTGCAACAAAACAAAATGTGAAAAAAATGAAGGGGTATGAATGATTTCAGGATTTCTCTCCATATAATGGACTTCTATGGTGCCCCCAAATTTGAACTTCCAAAATGCAGTTTAAATGCAGCTTCAAAGGGCTCTAAACGATCCCAGCCGAGGATTAAGAGTCTTATCTAGCAAAACGATCAGTTATTTTATGTAACATACAAAACCAGTCATAATGGTCAATACATATACACCATTTGAAAATCTAAATAAATAAGCTTCCATTGATCTCTGGTTTGATAGGATAGGACCAAATTTTGCTGAGATGCAACTATTTAAAAATCTGGAATCTGAGGTTGCAAAAAATCTAAATATGGATAAATATGTTCAAATGAAGTTCTTAGCAATGCATATTACTAATGAAGAATTAAGTTTTGATATATTTACATTAGAAAATATCTTCATTGTACATGCTCTACTTAATATCCTACTGAAAAATCAATGCAATATATTGTTGGCTATTGCTACAAATACACCCGTGCTACTTATGACTGGTTTTGTGGTCCAGGGACACATTTATGATTTTTGATCGTTTAATTTAAAGTTTTCATTTCAATTAGTTCCAATTCATTCATTCGTTTCAATGAATCAGTTCTGTAACTATAACTGTGATTCATTTCAGAGCATCCATAGCCTTCAGTGTAAGTAATGTAATGTAATTAATGTAAGTTATTCTCATGCTGGGCCTGTCATCTGCTGTTGTAGGTTGATTTCGAGGTGACCATCCCTGGTGAGGGGAAGGATCGCATCTTTAAAGTGTCTATACGCTGGCTGGCCAAGGTCTCATGGCGGCTGCTGCAGGAAACGCTGGTCAGTGGACGTCTGCAGGTCCCGCTGGACTCTGTCCAAGCCCTCGATGTGGCCATGAGACACCTGGCCTCCATGAGGTATGCAAGTCACAGACAAACATTAGGGGGTTAACAATTCACTTGTGTTATTAAAGGTGCCATAGAATGCATTGATACAATATTTTAAATTGTTCTCTGATATCTACATCGAAGGTATATGGCATAGGAAAGGGCAAAAACTCTCCAGAAACGGTCCATTTACAACCCTAGGATTTGTCCCTAGAATGAAATGGTCTGTTATTACCTTATTTGGAATGTTCATGAATATTAATGATGAGCTCTGCTCTGATTGGCTGTTTCACAGAGCGGCTCATTTCAGTAGCTCGCACATGGAGGAAAATATATATTTAATCTCGGAGCTGGAGCCGCTATTAATATGCGGGGCATAGAAACTGACTTTTTGAATGCACCATCATTGTACTTTCACTTTTGAATTGTAAATGCCATGCTCTGTATAACTTTATACTACAGCGGCAGTACTTGCCACAAATTTTTACAAGTTTAGATGCTTGTTAGTGATGCTCAGGATCTTTAAATCATTGGCCATAGTCCATGCAGTCATCTCTTCTTACTCTGTTTATGTGGTAAGTGAAATCTTATGTACTGCAATGTCACAGGCTACCGCTAGCAAAAAGCTAATCATATACCTTTAGTGGCTCGCCTTATTTTATTAGACCATGTTAATTGTTTTCCTTCCCTTTCTGAGTACAGACACCAACCATCTCTGCACTTAACATCCCCTGAACAACCTGGAACATAACATTTATTCCCGTAATCTGCCATTTTCACTATTGTCCTCGCTTTGTTTTTTTTTTCACAATAGCCTATCTGCAGAACGTCTGATGATTGGTCTATGCAAATGTTGGGGGCGTGACTATTAATGATCACGACTCTTACGTAATAGTCGCTGTTATGTTAGGATTGACCTATTTTTCAGTGGTCTTTTGCAAACACATGTCATGTCCATGTACACAACTGTTATTATTCAACTATGCCAAGGTGAATACAGTTTTCCATTCTATGGCACTTTTCAATTATTTAAATGCGAGAATTACTGAAGAAATGATGGGGTGTTGTTTGCACCCTTGGATCTAAGTGGTCATGGAAAACCTAGAAATTATAGGGCCAAGTTGCGTTTTTTTTTAATGAGAGGCTTAAAAGAGAAGTTCACTTCCAAAGAAAAAATTTACAGATATTTTACTCACCCCCTTGACATCCAAGATGTCTTTCTTTAGTTGCACAGAAATTATGTTTTTTTGTGGTAAACATTTCAGGATTTCTCTCCATGTAGTGGACTTCTACGGTGCCCCAGAGTTTGAACTTCCAAAATGCAGTTTAAATGCAGCTTCAAAGGGCTCTAAACGATCCCAGCCAAGGAATAAGGGTATTATCTAGTAAAACGATTGGTTATTTTCTAAAAGAATTTACAATTTATGTACATTTTAACCTCAAATGCTCATCTTGTCTAGCTCTGTGGCAACACTGTGTATTCTGATTCAAGGCAGTTAGGGTATGTCGAAAAACTACCATCTTATTTTTTCCTCCAAATTCAAAATCATCCTGCATCGCTGCAGAAGTACCAACCCAGTGTTTACAAAGCAAACAAGCAAAGAAGGTCAAATGCACTTTACAAAAAAAAAGGTAAAACAGCGTTGAAGGACAATTTTGAAGTTGAGAAGGAGAGGATAAAATGAGAAAAATTTCGACATACCCTAGCTGTCTTGCAAAGAGTATGCATGTGCATCTCAGAGCTAGACAAGATGAGCATTTGTGGTTAAAAATTTAATAAATGTAAAAAAAAATTAAGAAAATTACAAATTGTTTCACTAAAGTCCTTTATTCCTTGGCTGGGATTGTTTAGAATCTTTTGAAGCTGCATTGAAACTGTATTTTTAACCTTCAATCTGTTGAGCACCATTGAAGTCCACTATATAGAGAAAAATCCTGGATTTTTTTTCTCTCAAAAAGCTTAATTTCTTTGCGCCTGAACAAAGAAAGACAGGAATATTTTGGATGACATTGGGGGTGAGTACATTATCAGGGAATTTTTATGCTGAAAGTGGAGTAATTCTTTTAAAGCATCAATTACAAATCCTGCCGATGTATGCACTATGTATCAATCTTGAAACTCTAATTTTTATTTTAGTTTTATTAAATTACTTAGATGCGAGAATAATTGGAGAAGCGGTGTGGCGTTGTTTGCACTCTTGCAACTCTGCATCAGATAAGTATGATTTAAACCATGCCAATACACTTCCACGAATGCCGACGTAATTCTCTAGTCTGTTCAACAGAATGTTGTGGTCAATAGTGTCGAGTAGCAAGATCCAGTAGCACTAATAGAGAGATACAACCATGATCTGATGATAAGAGCTGGTCATTTGTAACTCTAATAAGAGCAGCCTGAGTACTATGATACGATCTAAAGCCTGACTGGAAATCCATACAGATACCATTTGTCTAGTATTTTGACAGAAAAGGGAGATCCGTGATTGGTTTGTAATTAAAGGATTAGTTCACTTTCAGAACAAAAATTAACAGATAATTTACTCACCCCCTTGACATCCAAGATGTTCATGTCTGTCTTTCTTCATTTGTAGAGAAGTTGTTTTTTAGGAAAAACATTTCAGGATTTCCCTCCATATTGTGGACTTCCAAGTTTGAACTTCCAAAATGCAGTTTAAATCCAGCTTCAAAGGGCTCTAAATGATCTCAGATGAGGAAGAAGTGTGATATCTAGAAAAATGATTGGTTATTTTCAAAACAAATTGAAAATTTATATACCTTTTAACCTTAAATGCTCGTCTTGTCTAGCTCTGTGGCAACTCTGTGTATTCTGTTTCAAGACATTATGTCAAAGAATTCCCATCTCGTTTTCTCCTCCAACTTCAAAATCACCCTACATCGCTGCAGAAGTACCGACCCAGTGTTTAGAAAGTGAACAAACAAAGAAGATCAAATGCCCTTCACAAAAAAAGGTAAAACAGCGATGTAGGGCAATAAAGTCATTACTGCTGTGCTGTTTGGAAAGTCAACACCTGTTGATGCTTTACATTATTTTAATTTAGCCACTGTATTGAATAAATACCTGGGTTTCCCTGCTGAAAAAAACAGCTAATACCAGCCTAGGCTGGTTGGCTGGTCTTAGCTGGTTTAAGCTGGTCTCCCAGCCTGGTCAGGCTGGTTTTAGCTGGTGGTTTCCCAGCCTGACCAGCTAAGACCAGCCTGGCCAGGCTGGAAAAGTGGCCAAAACCCCTCTAAAACCAGCCTGCCTTCCAGGTATGACCAGCTAAAACCAGCCAACCAGCCTAGGCTGGTTTTAGCTGTTTTTTTTCACCAGGGTTGTGTTTTTTTTTTTTTCTAAAAGAGTCAAAGTAGTCAGATCTAGCAGTTTTTAAGGATTTCTGTAGGAGAAAGTACTTTCCCTCCATGCAATACGAAATACCTGTAGTTTAGTTTCTTCTAGCTGCGCTTCATTTTATTTCTGGCTTTGATGCTTAAAGGAGTTCACTTCCAGAACAAACATTTACAGATAATGTACTCAACCCCTTGTCGTCCGAAATGTTCATGTCTTTCTTTCTTCATTCGTAAAGAAATCGTGTTTTTTTTTTTTTTTTAGCAAAACATTTCAGTATTTCTCTCCATATAATGGACTTCTATGGTGCCCCTAAATTTGAACTTCCAAAATGCAGTTTAAACGCAGCTTCAAAGGGCTCTAAATGATCCTAGCTGAGGGAGGAGGGTCTTATCTAGCAAAACAAACAGTTATTTTCTAAAAAATAATTACAATGTAAATACTTTTTAACCTCAATTGCGTGTCTTGTCTAGCTCTGCTAGAGGGTCAAAAGCATATAAACTGTCAGTTTGTTTAGAAAATAACTGATTGTTTTGCTAGATAAGACCCTTAAAAGATAACTGTTGCCAAAATGCAACCTGGGTTTACTGTAAACGAGACAAACTTATATGGAAAATAGGGATGCTCATTTCGGTTAATTTCCCTGACCGACAACCGCTGCTCGTTATCCGAACATTAACCGTTAACTGATAAAATTTGAATAATAAATTAGTTTAAAATAAAAATAGAATGCACGAGTATCTGTGATGATACATTAAAAATACAAGCAAATGTTTTATTTTAACGTGCAAACAGCAGCATACAGAGCAACAACAAAAACTGTATTGACATATACTCAAATTATCACGCATCAGCAGCGGTTCTGAGAACAGAGAAAATCTGAATGAAAAAAAATAATAATAATATAAATAGGCCTACACTAAATATGTATAAATTAAATTACTACCTAATTAAGATGACAAACTAAAACACACTGAATCCTTTTATGCGCTTTGAAGAACTGTACCGGTCTTATTCTTCTCGTCGGACATAAAAATATATAGCAGGCCAGCCAATACCTCAGTGTGCCTAGTTTTTAACATGTCCACATGCTGTACGGATAGGCAGGACCGCTGCCTGTTAACTCTTAGATCCGCGAAAAAAACACCATCACAAAAACCCTTTCAATTTGCGGTTCGGGACTTCCATCCACTGTCATATGCGTGTGGAGGAGCGTGTGTTTTACAGCGTTCAGCAATAGCCAATCACAGACATGTATGTTGATTTGATGATCAGTGGCCAATCAGAGGAGGCTATGTTGCAATCCACTCACCAACCAAAGTGCCGGTTTCAGTTTTACTGATTTCTACACTTTCGCGAACTCTCTTATTAAAACAAAGAAAGTGTTGGCATTATATAAATAAGAGATTACTTGTGCAGTGTAAAGGTTATTTTATTACTTTTTAATAACTTTATGAGATTGCGATGAATTACTCTAGGATGAGTGATAGCTATCCAGTGATTGTAATGGGAGCACCTGTTGCGCACTTTCTAGACTATAATTCATTCAGAATTTGAATACATTCACTCACGGATTCTCTCTCTAATAATCCAATATCGCCTCTTGCCATTGAGTTGCATATACTACATCAGTTTACTAAGTAAAGGTGAAGCGAAATATGTCTGTACAGCCACACTGCATGTGTCGACACGCGCGCTTGAGTAAACAGATAACTTACAAATAGCATTATTTCTTTCACCATGCAGCAAACGTAAAAAAAAAAAAAAAAAAGGAATAGAAAAAAACCCTTTTAAACCGTTTAACTGATAGTAATAATCGGTTAAAATTCTTACTGTCGGTTAACGGTTAAACGGTCAATATGAGCATCCCTAATGGAAAAGCATAATTACGACAAACGAGCCATTTTTGAAACTACCATGACACTTTGCCCGAAGTATCGCCTGGGTCTCTACACATGAACTCCAGCATTGAGAACATTGTTTGTGTACACAGAGTTTACTAAAAAGAAAGGTTTTGAACAACTCACTTTCACTGTTTGGGTTTCCGCTCGCGGCCGTCTTGCCAGTCAAGAGGTGTCGATCTCCGAATGCGAGGATGGATAGCTCCTAAAGCATATTTCCATATAAATGCACGGCTAATTCGTTGTTTTGTCGCAAGTGAAAAACAATATTAAACTTCTTGTTGTAAAAAGAGCCTCATATAAGCCTAACATTTCGTCATATGGAGTCCATTCATTCGCATTCGGAGATCGACACCTCTTGACTGGCAAGACGGCCGCGAGCGGAAACCCAAACAGTGAAAGTGAGTTGTTCAAAACCTTTCTTTTTAGTAAACTCTGTGTACACAAACAATGTTCTCAATGCTGGAGTTCATGTGTAGAGACCCAGGAGTTACTTCGAGCAAAGTTTCATGGTGTGTCGAGCCGCCTTAGTGTTGTAAAAATATCGATTTTGATGCGCTCAAATGTATGCCCCTAGTACTCCCATTCACCGGCCACTGACCACAAAACGAAATCACGGTCAATCTCAAAACGGCTCGTTTGTCGTAATTATGCTTTTAGATATATATTTGTCTCGTTTACAGTAAAAAAACAGCCCAGGTTGCATTTTGGCAACAGTTATCCTTTAATCCTTGGCTGGGTTCATTTAGAGCCCCTTGAAGCTGCATTTAAACTGCATTTTGCAAGTTGAAATTTGGGGGCACCATAGAAGTCCATTATATGGAGAGAAATCCTGAAATGTTTTCCTCTAAAAACTTGATTTCTTTACGACAGGAGAAAGAAAGACATGACCATCTTGGATGACAAGGGGGTACATTATCTGTAAATATATCTTTAACTCTCCTAACTGTCGTGACCATCCTGTCTGCAGGTACACTCCAGTGGGACGCTCCTTCTTTTCCCCTCCTGAAGGCTACTATCATCCTCTGGGTGGAGGCAGAGAGGTGTGGTTCGGCTTCCATCAGTCTGTTCGGCCGGCCATGTGGAAGATGATGCTGAACATTGACGGTATGACATGACCTCTTTTATCTCTTGGTTGCTTATTGTGCTTAAATACATGATGTATGAATTAAAACTCTCCTTTTCTGCTGTTCTCAGTATCTGCAACAGCCTTTTATAAAGCTCAGCCTGTCATCGAGTTCATGTGTGAAGTATTGGACATCCGTAACATCGACGAACAGCCGAAGACGCTTACTGACTCGCAAAGGGTTCGTTTCACAAAGGAGATCAAAGGTGGGTTTCTGAACAGCTTAGCAACATTCTAACAATCAAAACAATATACCCTGGCAACCATTACTAAGAACACTTTTGGAAACTGCATGGTAACCAGTGTTGTTTTCGTCAACGATGACGATGACGAAATCATTTTGTTGACGCCACTTTTTTTCATGACGATAACGAGACGATGACGAGATAAAAATGGCTCGTTGATGACTAAAACATGACGAGACGTGTGTGAGTTTTCGTTGACGAGACGAGAATAGACGAAAATGTTAGTGGGTGGTCCGTCAGACGTTTAAAATGCATGACATTTCCGCTTATTGTGCATGCCAATTAAAACTTAAAAAGTATCTGACGCTATGGCAAGCCATTTTAGCATTAAATACTCTTTGCTATACTAGTATGGCAAGCCGTTTTACCATTCCATCCTTGTTTGTCTTTTATGTTCTAAATTCCTTCATTATTGTAATTATTGGTGAAAATAGTCGATCCGGAAGCTCACATTGTGTTGAACTATAGATCTGCTATTTTCACAACTTATAAGTGACACTACCCAACAGCAAAATACTAACTGACCTACATTAATTTGTTAAAAGTCTACTTTTTTCCCTTTTTTTTGACTAAAACTAGACTAAAACCTTTTTGACTTTTCGTCGACTAAAACTAGACTAAAACATTTTTGACTTTTCGTCGACTAAAATTGGACTAAAACTATCACAGAAGTGACTAAAATCTGACTAAAACTAAGAAGCATTTTAGTCCAAAAGACTAAGACTAAGACTAAATCTAAGATGGTTGTCAAAAACAACACTGATGGTAACAGCTGATATTTATTAGAAAACATAGTGTTTTTAACCTTCAGCTACTTTACAGGGGTTAACCAAGTCAAATTTCTGTATAATTTAGGCACAACAGAGAAAAACAAAACATAAAGTTGGTTCGTTTTTATTGTTTTTAATTAAATAGTGGTTTACTGAATGAACTATATTTCTGTCTTTACATAAAACAGGTCTTTTATTATAGTTTCAGCCAGCTGTTTCTGTTGTAAATAGTGGAATAGATTCACTGCAATTTTTTTGTCTTGTTTCCAGCAAAAATATCTAAAAATTCGTAAATCATGAAGGATTTTCTAGACTAATACAAATTATTGTCTTGTTTTCAGAACAAATACTCAAAATTAAATGTGTTTTTGCTTGAAACAAGCTAAATAATCTGCCGATGGGGTAAGAAAAATAATCTTGTTTTCTGTTTGAAATAAGATTTTTTTTGCTTATCCCATTGGCAGATTATTTTGATTGTTCTAAGCAAAAATTTTTCTTCTGTTGTTCTAATTAAAATTTTTTACTTGTTTTTTCTGTTCATTTTTACTCATCAAATAGTTTTTTACAAGTCAAAATTAAGTGAGTGTTTGCTTAGAACAAGCAAAATAATCTTCCAATGGGGTAAGCAAAAAAAACAAGATTATTTTTCTTACCCCACTGGCAGATTATTTTGCTTGTTTCAAGCAAAAACACACTTAATTTTAAATATTTGTTTCTGAAAACAGGACAATAATTTTTATTAGTCTAGAAAATCCTTCTTGATTTAAGAATTTTTAAATATTTTGGCTGGAAACAAGAAAAGCATATTTTGCAGTGTTTGAAGTTCTGCCATCATTGGATGCCAAATATTTTAGCAAAATATATATTTCAGTCAGAAAATATTTTATATATATTTTTTCAGGCATGTTTTAATTAACATAGTTCTGTTGCGCAGCATCTTATTTAACAAAAAAAAAGTAAAAATATATTTTATTGAAATTTTTTCATTTGAATACCTTTTAAAATTTGTATTAATTAATTTCATTAGACACAATTTGTGTTGGAAAAATTATATTAAATCACATAAAACACAGAACACAGACTTGAGGGAAAAAATAAAACAGATTTGATGAGGCCTTACATTAAAAGGTTGCTACTTTTTAATTGTGAACAAACAAAACAAACATAAAATTGGTTCATTTTTATTTTTTTATTAAATAGTGCTTTACTGAACTATATTTCTGTCTTTACATAAAAAAAGGTCTTTTATTATTGTTTCAACCAGCTGCAACACACTCATCGTTTCGAGTGCGTTGTTGCAGTTTTATGTTTCTGTTGTAAATAGTGGAATACATTCACTGCAAAAAATGCTTTTTTTTACTTGGACTTTTTGTCTTGTTTCCAGCCAAAATATCAAAAAAATTCTTAAATCAAAAAGAATTTTCTAGACTAATAAAAAATTGTCTTGTTTTCAGAAAAAACAAGTCAAAATTAAGTGAGTTTTTGCTTAGAACAAGCCAAATAATCTGCCAATGGGGTAAGAAAAATGATCTTGTTTTCTGTTTGAAATAAGATTTTTTAGCTTACCCCATTGGCAGATTATTTAGCTTGTTCTAAGCAAAAACTCACTTCATTTTGACTTGTTTTTTTTTCTGAAAACAAGAAAATAATTTTTACTCGTCTAGAAAATCCTTCTTGATTTAAGAATTTTGGCTGGAAAAAAGACAAAATCTAAGTAAGAAAAGCATTTTTTGTCTTCATTGGATGCAAAATATTTTAGCAAAATATATATTTCGGTCAGAAAATATTTTAAATATATTTTTTCATCCATGTTTTAATTTACACATTTCTTATTTACCTTTTAAAATTGTCAAAGTTTTATTAATTAATTTCATTAGACACAATTTGTGTTGGAAAAAATCTATTAAATCACATAAAACAGGACAAAAAAATAAAACACAGAACACAGACTTGAGGGAAAAATAAAACAGATTTTAAGAGGTCTTACATTAAAAGTCTCTGTTCATTCTCAAGGTCCACCAAACATGTGGAAATCTCCTTCCCCATTAATGGTAAATATTATTATTGTGATAAATATTAATATTGTCTATTAAAGTACATTTGCCAATATTACCCAGTCCTACTAAATTTCAAATAACTTTCCACACACAGAAGTTGTGCACATCCAGTGGTTAAAACAACACTGCATTCATTCGCTACACATGCATTGCAAACAGAAAAACGTGTACCGAACGTTTCCGTACGAATGCGTGTACCATTACACCCTTAATAGTTTGGGATGAGGTTTCAGGTGAGGTCATTGGATGATCTCAGCGTCCGGCCATGGTTATTTCTTGTAATTCGAATGAGTCATTTTGATATCATGCTTTTGCACAGACATCGATTTGGAAATCAAATGATGCAATCCTGAATTTTGACAATCTTCATGCATTCCAAGAGGAGTTATTGTGGTTGCGGCCTTTCATTTTAGTCTTATAGTGAAGACTGTAATTACTGCTGTGGCTGGAAGTGGCGCCCAGTTTATTTACCTAACGCTGCTGAAATGGTGCTGGTTTTCTGGTGCAGGAAACTGCAAAATAAAGTGCCTGCATGATGAAAACATAACAGAAAATTGGACGCTTTAAGTATAGTTAATGTATTTGATTGATTGATTTATTTGTTCATTTTTGGATTTAATTGTTGTTGTTTTGAAAACCTTAAAAAAATGACAAGCTTAATAATGCTGGTTACCATTTGTTTTGTTGGTGTCAGGTCTGAAGGTGGAGGTTACGCACTGTGGTCAAATGAAAAGAAAGTACCGCGTCTGTAACGTCACACGTCGCCCTGCTAGTCACCAAACGTGAGTGTTGTGATGCCAGACTTTCTTTGAAGTCTTTAACATTCATAGATATTTTGTTTTTCATGATGTTTATTCTTTGAGTCAGTAATTAGTCTTGGTTTGTTAAGTTTTGATATGTAATGAATTTTCGGCAACTGAATATATTCAACATTTGAGTTTTCAAGTTCGGCCAAACAATAGTTTTTGGTGGGCTAAAGTCATTGATTTGTTTAATTAGCACTTTTTTAATGGTTTGTTTTTTGGGCTGCAAAATTTTGAACAATTTTGGAAACTTTCCAAATTTGTTTGGAAAATGTAAAATTTGGGGGGAATTTTTGGACAGTTTCCTGAAATTTTCCAAAACTTTTCAATTCAATATATTTTTTACTTACACTCTTAAAAAAGGTTCTTTATAGGCATTGATGGTTCCATGAAGAACCTTGAACATCCATGGAACCTTTCAAATGCAGAAAAGGTTCTTTCTAGTCAAAAAAGGTTCTTTAGATTTAAAAAAAAAATCAAAATAGTTTCTTCCTTTATTTTTAAGAATGTATGTTGTTTTTATTATTTAATGTATGTTTGAATAAATCTGTCATGAAAACTAGTTTTTATGACAGCCACTGTTCAATTTTAAGTAGAAACATATTACATATATACAGTCAAGCCCGAAATTATTCATACCCCTGACAAATTCTGACTTAAAGTTACTTTTATTCTGCTTTTATTTTTTTGACCGGAAATGACACAGGCTTCTCCCAAAAGATAATGAGACGATGTACAAGAGGCATCATTGTGGACAAAAAAATATTTCTCAGCTTTTATTTACATTTGAACAAAAAGTGGCATCTCCAAAATTATTCATACCCTTCTCAATGATCAATAGAAAAGCCTTTATTGGCTATTACAGCAATCAGACGCTTCCTATAATTGCTGAGCAGCTTTTTGCATGTCTCCAGTGGTATTTCTGCCCGTTCATCTTTAGCGATGAGCTCCAGCTCTTTCAGGTTGGAGGGTCTTCTTGCCATCACCCTGATCTTTAGCTCCCTCCACAGATTCTCAATTGGATTTAAGTCAGGACTCTGGCTGGGCCACTGCAAAACATTAATGTTTTTGTCTGATAACCATTTCTTCACCACTTTTGCTGTGTGTTTTGGGTCGTTGTCGTGCTGAAATGTCCACTGGTGCCCAAGGCCAAGTTTCTCTGCAGACTGCCTGATGTTGTTGTTGAGAATGTTGATGTATTGCTCCTTTTTCATGGTGCCGTTTACTGTGAGTAGGTTCCCTGGTCCACCGGCTGAAAAACACCCCCAAAACATTAGGATCCCAGCACCATGTTTGACAGTGGGGATGGTGTTCTTAGGGTTGAAGGCTTCTCCTTTTTTACGCCAAATGAAGGCTACATCATTGTGGCCAAACAATTAAATTTTTGTTTCACCTGACCATAAAACAGAAGACCAGAAGTCTTCTTCTTTGCCCAAATGAGCATTTGCAAAGGCCAAGCGGGCTGCTTTGAGATGTTGCCACCAGCAGAGCCCAGATTCATCAGGATGGCCTTGGTGGTGATCCTTGATTCTTTTTTTACCTCTCTCACTATCCTCCTGGCCAGCACAGGTGTCACTTTTGGCTTCCGACCACATCCTCTGAGATTTTTCACAGTGTGGAACGTCTTGTATTTTTTAATAATACTTTACACTGTAGCCACTGGAACTTCAAAACATTTAGATATGGTCTTATAGCCCTTTCCTGACTTGTGAGCAGCCACAATGCGCAGCCGCAGGTCCTCAGTGAGCTCCTTTGTCTTAGCCATGACTGTCCACAAACCAACAGCAGAGAGCTTCTGTTTTTCACCTGTTGAGTTGATTAAAGCAGCTGTTCCCAATGAATCAGGGTAATTAGGATGGAACAGCTTGGACTATTTGGAATGGTATAGAACTTTGGATTTCCCCATAGACTGTGAGTTTGCAAAGGGTGTGAATAATTTTGGACATGCCACTTTTTGTTCAAATGTAAATAAAAGCTGAGAAATATTTTTTTCCACAATGATGCCTTTTGTACATCGTCTTATCTTTTGGGAAAAAGCCTGTTTCGTTTCCGGTCAAAATTTGCTAGGGGTATGAATCTTTTTGGGCTTGACTGCATACGTTTCTTATCACTCTTGTCTCCAGGTTTCCCCTGCAGCTTGAGAGCGGACAGACGGTGGAATGTACCGTGGCTCAATACTTCAAACAGAAGTACAACCTGCAGCTCAAATACCCCCACCTGCCCTGCCTACAGGTGGGCCAGGAGCAGAAGCACACCTACCTGCCCCTGGAGGTCAGTCCTGTCATCTGTATGGTTAGAACAGCCATAGAAGACGTTCTCTGTTCTGATATGGTTTGATCTTCTCGTAGGTGTGCAATATTGTAGCAGGGCAGCGGTGCATCAAGAAACTGACAGATAATCAAACCTCCACCATGATCAAAGCCACAGCGCGATCAGCTCCAGACAGACAGGAGGAGATCAGCAGACTGGTGAGTGCTGACCTCTAGTGTGCACATGGGAAGCATGCCAGCTTTTACAAAGAGTGAGCACTGGCTAGTGCAATGTTGTCATGGATACTTAGCCAGAGTATTTTTACCCATAGGATAATGTAGTGCTGGAAAATACAGTAAAAAAGAAATAAATGCATGTTTATCAGCCTTTGGATGATATGTGTACATCTGAACAGCTATGCATTCAGTCAAATAGTTCTACAACATATATGTGACCCTGGACCACAAAACCAGTCTTAAGTAGCACAGGTATATTTGTAGCAATAGCCAAAAATACATTGTATGGGTCAAAATTATCGATTTTTCTTTCATGCCAAAAATCATTAGCATATTAAGTAAAGATCATGTTCCATGAAGATATTTTATAAATTTTCTACTATAAATATATAAAAACTTGATTTTTGATTAATAATATGCATTGCTAAGAACTTCATTTGGACAACTTTTAAGGCGATTTTCTCAATATTTAGATTTTTTTGCACCCTCAGATTCCAGGTTTTCAAATAGTTGCATCTCAGACAAACATTGACCTATTTTAACAAACAATATATCAATGGAAAGCTTATTTACTCAGCTTTCAGATGACGTAAGAATCTCAATTTTGACAAATTTACGCTTATGACTGGTTTTGTGGTCCAGGGTCACATATATAGTCAAATTTGAAAAATCACAACATTATAGAAAACAGCATCCTTTAAAATAATATTCTGGAAAATTCTGAGCATCTCTATTTATGCATGTACACTACCAGTCAGATGTTTTGAATAGTATGATTTGTTTTTAAAGAAGTCTCTTTATCTGATCCAAAGTACAGTAATATTTTAAAATATTTTTGCTATATAAAATATCTGTTTTCTTATTTATATTGTTCTAATTTATTCCTGATTTCAAAGTTGCATTTTTAGCATTTTTACTCCAGTCTTCAGTGTCACACTATGCTTCAGAAATCATTTTTTGATATTCTGATTTGCTGCTTAAAAAAAACTTTTTTTATTATTATGTTGAAAACAGCCGAGTAGAATTTTTTACGTTTTTTTCTTATGAATAGAAAGTTCAGAAGTACAGCTTTTATTTGAAATAGAAATGTTTTGTAACATTATAAATGTCTTTATCATAATGTCTTTTGATCAATTTAAAGCGTCCCAAGTAAAAGTATTAATTTCTATAATTTCTTTCTCTTTATATTTCTTTCTATTTATTTATCAAAGAATCTTTGGAAAAAAAGATACTCAGCCGTTTTAAATATTGATAAAAGTAATAATATTTTTTTCTTGAGCAGCAAATCAGCATATTAGAATGATTTCTGAAGGATCATGTGAATGGAGTAAAGATGCGGAAAATTCAGCTTTGCATCACAGGAATAAATTACATTTTAAAATATAGATAGAAATCAGTTTTTTTTAAATAGTAAAAATATTTCACAATATTACAGCTTTTGCTGTATTTTAGATAGAATAAATGACTTGGTGAGCAGGAGAGACTTCTTTAAAAGCATTACAAATCTTACTGTCCAAAAGCTTTTGACTGGTAGTGTATGCAAAAAAAATCTTGATATTTATGCATTTGCTATTCAATTTTTCAATCAAATGAACCACAGTTTTAACCAAAGATACATATTCACCACATTTGAAATTTGTAATGTGAAAAATGTTAATGTATGAAAAGCATCTGTAAAGTATATTCTGGATTAAATATATGACATGACCACAGCTTTCTCAAAGTAATGCACAATTTACAGATCAATTCTTATAAAATGGAGAGATTTTTTTCTCATTCTCGTCCATCCTGTTTCAGTCAGTAATTAATCAAATTCTGGAAGTAAATGGGTTTGAATGGTGTTTCATGTTTGAGAGACATTTTCATAATCTTCTATCTTTTTTTCTTTTCTTTTTTTTTTACTGCTCAGATGAAGAACGCTAACTTCAATCTAGATCCCTACATTCAAGAGTTTGGAATCAAGGTGAAGGACGACATGGCCGAGGTGACTGGAAGAGTCCTTCCTGCTCCCATCCTACAGTACGGCGGTCGGGTAAGAGCCGTTTTACTGTATTTGAATTGAAGCTCACATATATCCTGTTCTACTTCCTGTTCTCAAATGGTAGATCAT
>NC_133369.1:4044068-4083878 GCF_049309525.1 Garra rufa | reverse complement strand
ATTATTTATTCAACTTTCAGATGATTAATAAATATCAATTCAAATGGACTCGTTTTGTGCTTCATGGTCACATATTAAAATGATTTCTGAAGGATCATGTGATGCAGCTAAAAATCCACCTTTGATCACAGGAATAAATTACATTTTACAATATATTCACATAGAAAACAGTTATTTTACTTTAAAATAATATTTCATAATATTTCATAATATTACAGTTTTTACTGTATTTTTGATCAAATAAATGCAGCCTCAGTGAGCAGAAAGAGACTTCTTTCAAAAACCGTACAAAATCATACTTATTCTAAAGCTTTAGCTAATAGTGTACGTCACTTTAGATCACTTTAGTGTGGCTTTGACACATCCAGTGTAGCATCATCCTCACCTCCAGTGTGAGATTTCTCATCTCTCTCTCTTTCCGTTGGTGAACAGAATCGTGCCATTGCGACTCCCAACCAGGGTGTGTGGGATATGAGGGGAAAGCAGTTCTACAACGGCATCGAGATCAAAGTCTGGGCCATCGCTTGCTTCGCCCCACAGAAACAGTGTCGGGAAGAGGTGCTCAAGTAAGGAAGCCCTCCTATTGTACAGAATAAAACGGTTTCTGTACCTTCCCCACAGGTTTTCTACAGACACTCACATCTGTTTTGCATTATTAGCATTTTCACTGATGCTACTGTTGATATTCCTTGTTATTGTTTTGTAATATTTTTTGGCATTTTAAGAATTCTGGTTGTTTGTTACTTGATTGATGAAAATCAATTAATTCTAAGTTATTTATTATTATTATTATTATTATTATTAAGTAATTTTGTTTTTTGGTAATTTTTAGTAGTTTTTTGTTTTACACAGCCACGTATATAGTTTTAATTTTTATTATTAGGATTAATTTTAAGTTATTTTAATTATTTTTTTTATTATTATTTTTCACTTTTTTTTTTGCCACATATATCGTTTTTATTTTTGTAATGATTTTTATTATTAAAGTTATTTTTTAATTAATATTTTTTAGTATATATTTTTTTTAATTTTTAGTAGGTTTTTTTACACACCCATGCCCACATATATAGTTTTAATTTATTATTATTTTTTATTATTTTGAAGTAATTTTGATGTTTTTTGGTCATTTTTAGTAGCCACATACTGTGCCCTCCACTAATATTGGCACCCTTAGTAAATATGAGCAAAGGTGACTGTGAGAATAAATCTGCATTGTTTATCCTTTAGATCTTTAATTTGAAAATTTCACAAAACTCTAACCTTTCATTGAAGTAAAACGATGGAAAATGGGGGGATATCTCATTATGAAATAAATGTTTTTCTCTAGTTCACGTTGGCCACAATTATTGGCACCCCTAAAAATTTGTCTAAGTAAAATATCTCTAAAGTATATTCCTGTTAATATTAAAAAAATTTTTAACACACCAGGGTGGCTAGGAGTATAAAATTGTCCGGCCATGACTTTAAATATGTGACTCTGGACCACAAAATCAGTCATAAGGTAAAATTTTACGAAAGTGAGATATATACATCATATGAAAGCTCAATAAATAAGATTTCTATTGATATATGGTTTGTTAGGATAGGACAATATTTGGCCGAGATACATCTATTGGAAAATCTGGAATCTAAGGGTGCAAAAAAATCAAAATACTGAGAAAATCACCTTTAAATTTGTCCAAATTAAGTTCTTAACAATGCATATTACTAATCAAAAATTACATTTTGATAGGTTTACAGTAGGAATTTTACAAAAAATCTTCATGGAACATGATCTTTACTTAATTTCCTAATGATTTTTGACATAAAAGAAAAATCAATAATTTTGACCCATACAATGTATTTTTGGCTATTGCTACAAATATACCCCAGCGACTTAAGACTGGTTTTGTGGGCCAGGGTCACATATGAGGAACACAAAAGCCAAATTCCCTTAATCATCCATCACAAGAAGTAAAACCAAAGAATGTAGTTCTGATGTGCAGAACAAGTTTGTTGAGCTTCACAAAATAGAAAGTGGCTGTAAGAAAAGAGCTAAAGCATTGAAAATCCCCATTCCCAATTAATAATTAAGAAGTTCCAATCAACTAAAGCTGTTTCAAATCTGCCTAGAAGAGGATGTGTGTCTATATCATCCTAATGCACGATAAGGAGGAGAGTTTGAGTGGCCAAAGACTCTCCAAGGACCACAGCTGGAGAATTGCAGAGAATTGTTGAGTCTAAAATAAAGTGATCAAACAGCCCCTACATAACCACATGTTGTTTAAGAGGGTTTCGAGAAAAATCTTCCTGGCTCATCAAAAAACAAACTCCAGCATATTCACTGTCAGACATGATTGGAACTTCAAACAGGACTGGCTTCTATGGTCAGATAAAACTAAAAATGAGCTTTTTGGAAGATAACCCTCCAGATGGTTTTGGTGCAGACATGGATAAAAACGTACCCCATGTACCCCATTAGATACATGGCTTTATGGATTCTAACATTAAAATCAAAATTGTGTCACTGAGCACAGAATGAAGCTTCTACCATGGCCGTCCCAGTTCCCTGACCTAAACCGTCTATAGAAACTCTAAGAGGAAAAAGCACTAACATGAAGCTGGGAAGAGAGAGATTCTGTTTGAAGGAATGGTCTCTGATCTCTTGTCAGGTGTTCTCCAAACTCATTAGACGTTGTTGGAGAAAACTCAGAACTGTTATCTTGGGAAAAGGACGTTGCAATAATTGAGTGCCAATAATAGTGGTCAACGTGAACTACTGTATAGAGAAAAACATTTATTTCATAATGAGATTTCACCCCTAGGTTCTATTGTTTTACTTCAATGACAGGTTAGAATTTTGTGAATTTTTTGTATGAAAGATCAAAAGGATAAATTATTTTCACATCCACCTTTGCTCATATTTACCAAGGGTGCCAATATTAGTTGAGGGCACTGTATATAGTTTATTATTATTATTATTATTATTAATTTTAAGGTTTTTTTAAAGTTTTTTTTTTTACACACCCACAGCCACATATATAGTTTTTATTATTATTATTATTATTATTAATTTTAAGTTTTTTTTATTATTATTTTAAAGAAATTTCTTTTTTTTTGTCATTTTTTGTAGTTTTTTTACACACCCACAGCCACATATGCAGTTTTTATTTATTTATTTATTTTTTATTCATAATTTAATAAGTTATTTTGTAATTATTATTTTTAAGTAATTTTGTTGTTGTTTCTTTTGGTCATTTTTAGTAGTTTTTTTTTTTTTTTTTACACACCCACAGCCACATATGTGACCCTGGAGCACAAAACCAGTCTTAAGTCGCTGGGGTACATTTGTAGCAATAGCCAAAAATACATAGTATGGGTCAAAATTATTGATTTTTCTTTTATGCCAAAAATCATTAGGAAATTAAGTAAAGATCATGTTCCATGAAGATTTTTTGTAAATTCCTACTGTAAATATATCAAAATGTAATTTTTGATTAGTAATATGCATTGTTAAGAACTTAATTTGGACAACTTTAAAGGTGATTTTCTCAGTATTTAAATTTTTTTGCACCCTCAAATTCCAGATTTTCAAATAGATGTATCTCGGCCAAATATTGTCCTATCCTAACAAACCATACATCAATAGAAAGCTTATTTATTGAGCTTTCATATGTTGTATACATCTCAGTTTTGTCAAATTTTACCTTATGACTGGTTTTGTGGTCCAGGGTCACATATATAGTTTTTGTATGTATTTTTTATTATTTTTGTTATTAATTCTAAGTTTTATTATTATTATTATTTATTTTTACTTCATTATTTCATTTATTTTTAGTAATTTTTTTTAGTTATTATTTAATATGAAGCATCACAAATGTTATAATAATAAGAAAAGTTTCCTGCTAATAAACCTGATAAACCTGAAACCTACCTCAGGAATTTTACCGACCAGTTACGTAAGATCTCAAAGGACGCCGGGATGCCGATCCAGGGTCAGCCGTGTTTCTGTAAGTACGCACAGGGAGCCGACAGCGTGGAGCCCATGTTCAGACACCTGAAGAACACCTACTCTGGCCTGCAGCTCATCATCGTCATCCTGCCTGGAAAAACCCCTGTCTACGGTAAGAACGCCTCACATGCATGCAGAGCCACCCTCCTGAGAAATGCCTTCAGATTAATAAACCCACGTTTGATTTGTACAGCGGAGGTGAAGCGTGTTGGAGACACTCTTCTAGGAATGGCCACTCAGTGTGTTCAGGTGAAGAACGTGGTGAAAACCTCCCCTCAGACGCTCTCCAACCTCTGCCTCAAAATCAACGTCAAACTCGGCGGCATCAACAACATCCTGGTGCCACATCAACGGTGAGAGTTTGACTGAAGGCTCTGTGTGTGCGTTTCGATTTAGTTGGAGCGTTAACGCTTTATTTGAATCTTTTCGCAGGTCGGCTGTGTTCCAGCAGCCAGTGATCTTCCTCGGAGCAGATGTCACTCATCCGCCCGCTGGTGATGGGAAGAAGCCATCTATTACTGCTGTGAGCATATACACACAAGCCGCATTTGATCACTTTCAGCTGTTCATATAAAGCATTTTGAATGAGAAATGTGCAACTATCAGAGTGTTTTGAAACCGTAGTCAAGTAGACAGAAGGCTGGAAAGCAACCAATGTTTGTGCTATTTTTAAGTGCTGTTTAGAGGCAGAAATCCAGTTTGATATTTCGATTCAAACTTATTTAATTGAAATTGAAATTCTGTTCTGAATAGCAAACAATCTGTATGGTTTTAAATGAATTATTACAGAAAATATTCAGAAGTATGCGATTTAAGTATTTATATTCTTTCATATTTCTAATATAGTATAGTAACACATTAGTGAGCAACTTCACAGCTTCTGTAGAGAAAAACATAAACATCTGGTTTATGCAACAAAAATAGTCTGGCATCAAAATGAATTAATTCAGATAATAGACAAAAAAATAAAAATAAAAACACAGTTTGGGGTCAGTAAGATTTTCTTTGAAAGAAATTTATTTAACAAGGATGCCTTAAATCGATCAAAAGTGATTTTTGAGATTTCTGAAGGATCACGTGTGAAGACTGGAGTAAAGATTATGAAAATTCAGCTTTGATCACAGAAAAAAATTACATTTTTTAAATAATTTACAATAGAAAACATTTATTTTAAATTGTAATAATAATTCACAATATTTACTGTGTTTTTAATCAAATAAATGCATCAAAAGCATTGAAAAAATCTACTTAATATCTTTTGAATAGCAATGTACTCTACCAGTGAAAAGTTTCTGAACAGTAAGATTTTTTATGTTTTTAAAAAATCTCTTCTGCTCACCAAGCCTGCATTTCTTAAATCCAAAATACATCAAAAAAAGTTCCTAATCTTATCAGCCTAGAAACTCGCAGCTTTGCATTTCCACCGGTCTTAGTACACGATATAACTACAGAAGAGTCAAATTTTAAATAGGACAAATATGGAAACTCGTTGATCATTTTTGAACGCGTTGCTACTGGTCTAATAGGATTCAATGATCTATGCTAAGCTATGCTAAAAGTGATATCGCCAGAACAGGAGAACGGCTGAATGGATTTCAAAACGGTAAAACTCAACTTATTAGCTCGGGGGGGAGTTGGAGAATGAGCCTATTTCCAAAAAAAGTGGAGTGTTCCTTTAACGATCTCGGGAGTTTCGTAACAGTCGGTGTTATGTTGGAATTGACCTATTTTTCGGTGGTCTTTAGCAAATACTAGATTTATATAAGAAGGAGGAAACGATGGTGTTTGAGACTCATAGTATGTCATGTCCATGTACTGAACTGTTATTATTTAACTATGCCAGGGTAAATTCAGTTTTCCATTCGATGGCACCTTTAAGCAACTTCCTTGAATTGACCGGTCATCAGAAGTATTATATAACGAGAGCAGCTATTATTGATGTAGGACATAATGAAGTTACATAAACCCTTCTGTAAACCCAACCTGAGCCGAAAGCCACTTAATTTAAGTCTCATCCCGAAGCCTGTAATTACCAGCCGGCTGCTCTTTGTGGCCGAGTGCCGCCCAGTTTGCTGTACTTAACGCCGCTGACAGCTCCAGAAGTGGCTCAGAACACAGGCGGAGTGAAAGGGAGGACGCGCCGGAGGTGGGCAGGACAGGATGGGAGCTTTGAAAAGGGAAAATGGCTCGCCGGTGACTCACAGACGCAAAGGAAATGATGTCACCTCCCGCCCTGTGCATGCAACCACTCGTAAGCGTGTGCTCTTTCGGCAGTTGCCAAGCAATGGTGACAAAGGGCTGAGTCACGCAGACGGACAGCGAGAACATTTACAGAGGCTGGAGGATGCGGAGGGAGCGGCAACAGGCCCAATTCTGTAGGGAACGTGAGGTGAACTGCTGACGACAGACGGATGATAATCATTTGCTTTTTTTGCAACTAGGGGGCAGCAGATTTGTACCTTCTGTCTTGCATTGTTGGGATTTTTCACTGATGCTTCTCAACATGCGTTGCTCTGATGTATCACATTCTTCCTTGCATATTTTTTTGGGGGTAAAAATCCATTCCAAAAGTCCACATTTGCCACATTTGGCAACTGGTTGTTTGTTTTTCTCATGGGTTGGTTCTTGTTGCAAGCAGTTTTGGCGGTAACGCATTACAAGTAACGCAAGTTACATAATAACATTACTTTTTCCAACTAACTAGTAAAGTAACGCATTACTTTTTAAAATATCTGAGCATTTTTTTTTTTTATTGAATTAAATAAATATTTATTGTAATAAATATTATAATATTAAATATCAAAAAATTACTTTTTCTAATGCTTTCCCCCTCCATTTATTGATTAAAAGCTCTCCTGTCTCTGTGTTCACTGCTAAAAATGCTTTTCTTACTTAGATTTTTTTTTGTGTTTTTGTGTTTCCAGCCAAAATATCTAAAAATTCTCAAACCAAGGAAATTCTAGATGAGTAAAAATTGTCTTGTTTTCATAAAATACAAGCAAAATAATCTGCCAGTGGGGTAAGAAAAATAATCTTGTTTTCTGTTTGAAATAAGTCTCTTTTTTATTTTTTTGCTTTTGTTCTTTTGATTTTGACTTATTTTTTCTGAAAACGAGACAATCATTTTTACTAATCAAGAAAATAGATTTAAAAAAAAAAAACGATAATTTTGCTAAATAACACCTTTCTTCCTCGGCTGGGATCATTTAGGGCTCTTTGAAGCTGCATTTAAACTGCATTTTGGAAGTTTACACTCAGGGCACCATAGAAGTCCACTTTATGGAGAAAAATCCTGAAATGTTTTCTTAAAAAACAATTTCTTTACGACTGAAGAAAGAAAGACATAAACATCTTTGAAGAAAAGGGATTGAGTATATCTGTAAATTTTTGTTCTGGAAGTGAACTTCTCCTTTTAGTAATGTTAACAAAACATTTCTTTTATCAAATTTTTTTTTTTTATCTTTTTGTTCATCAAAGATTCCTGAAAAATAAAACCTATCACAGTTTCCACAAAAATATGAAGTGCACAAGTGTTTTTAACATTGATAATAATCATAAATGTTTCTTGAGCAGCAAATCAGCATATTAGAATGATTTCTGAAGAATCATGTGACACTGAAGACTGAAGGAATGATGCTGAAAATTCAGATTTGATCACAGGAATAAATTACATTTTAGTGTATATTTAAATAGAAAAGAGTAATTTCAAATTCTAATAATATTTCACAATTTTACAGTACTTTTTTGATCAAATAACGCTTTAAAGAATTTGCCGAAAACAAATGTGACCCTGGACCACAAAACAAGTCTTAAGTCGCTGGGGTATATTTGTAGCAATAGCCAAAAATACATTGCATGGGTCAAAATTATTGATTTTTCTTTTATGTCAAAAATCATTAGGAAATTAAGATCATGTTACATTAAGATTTTTTGTAAAATTCCTACTGTAAACCTATCAAATGTAATTTTTGATTAGTAATATGCATTGCTAAGAACTTAATTTGGACAACTTTAAAGGTGATTTTCTCAGTATTTAGATTTTTTTGCACCCTCAGATTCCAGATTTTCAAATAGATGTATCTCGACCAAATATCGTCCTATCCTAAAAAAACTATACATCAATAGAAAGCTTATTTATTGAGCTTTCATATGATGTATATATCTCAGTTTTGTAAAATTTAACCTTATGACTGGTTTTGTGGTCCAGGGTCACAAATAAGATCATACTGACCTTAAACTGCTAAATAGTCGCTTATCTGATCAGCGATGACTAAATGCACATATCTTGTTGTCAAGTTAACTCAGGATTTGTTGATCATTTTTATTAAACCTTATTTTTAATGCATTACGTTATTATGATCTAACTCTGCCGTGACTCATCTGTGCAGGTGGTGGGCAGTATGGACGCTCATCCCAGCAGGTACTGCGCAACAGTACGAGTTCAGCGGCCCAGACAGGAGATTATCGAAGACCTGTCCTACATGGTGCGAGAATTACTCATCCAGTTCTACAAGTCCACCCGCTTCAAACCCACCAGAATCATCTTCTACAGGGACGGCGTACCAGAAGGACAGTTACCACAAGTATGTCCTTTCAGGAATCTCTTCTGCTCTTCAAGACTGCCTTTATTTGATCAGAAATACTGTAAAATTGTGAAATTTTCTATTTAAATATTTTTAAAAATGTAATTTATTTCTGTGATGAAATTCTAAATTTTCAACATCATTATTTTAGTCTTCAATGTCACATGATCCTTCAGATATCATTCAATCTCATATTTGCAGCTCAAGAAACTGTTCTGATTATTATATATTTGTTACTAATATTTTCACTGAAACTGTGATGCATTTTATTTTTAAGGATTCTTTAACGAATAGAAAGTTCAAAAGAACAGAAATCTTTTGTAAGATTATAAATGTGATGTTGTTGTGTAGATACTGCACTATGAGCTGCTGGCCATCAGAGACGCCTGCATCAAACTGGAAAAGGACTACCAGCCGGGAATCACCTACATAGTAGTGCAAAAGCGTCACCACACCCGCCTTTTCTGCGCTGATAAATCCGAACGAGTGAGTTTCCAGAGAACAACACTTTTAAGTTGACATTTCTAGAAGCAGAGAGTAGACTTTTAGTAGCCTATCGTTGATGCACTGTTTTTTCTTTATAGGTTGAATTTGATTTTAATTAGTTTTTAATTTTAGTTCTAATAATTTTTTATTTTTTTTATTTTATCTTTTTAATTTTAGTTTTAATAATTCATTTTTTTGTCATTTTTATTCAGTTGTATAGTTTTTATTAAGATTTACCTTCAACTTAAATAAATAATAAATGTTGCCTCCCCAACTAACTAAAATAAAACAGTTTTCATTTTTTTTATTAATGAAAATGTTTTCATGGTTTTAGTTATTTTAAGTTATGTTAAGATACAATAGCCTAAACATATACAATTAAAAAAATTAAGATGGAAATTTTTTATAAAATAATACATTAAATAAAAAATAGAATTAGTAAATAAAAATGTAAATACAACAAAATGTAAATTTAATTCAGTAGTTATTTCAGTTAATGTTTATTTTATTTCAAGTCATGAAAATGTTTTATAGTTTTAGTTTATTTCATTTAAGTTACTTTAGTACTTAATTTTTTTTTTTTTTTTCTTAAGGGTAATTTTTTTTTATACTGAAAGTGGCGAAAACTTACATATTGTTCCTTTAAATGTAGTTTTAGGCAAGATAGCAATCTTATGGAAGCCCATTTCCGCCAGGTAAGAATATAAATAAAAAGTCTAAATTATGACTATAAAAAACTATGACCTAAAAAGTTGACATTATGACTGAAAAGTCAAAATGATGACTTTGAAAAGTCGAAATTATGAGATAAAACAACTTTTGCAGTCATAATTTTGACTTTTTATCTCATAATTTTGACTATCTTGTAATTATGACTTAAGTATGTCATAATTTTGACTTTTTATCTCATAATTTTGACTGTCTTGTAATTATGACTTAAGTATGTCATAATTTCGACTTTTTATCTCGTAATCACAACTTTTACAGTCATATTTTTGACTTTTTATCTCATAATTTTGACTATCTTGTAATTATGACTTAAGTATGTCATAATTTTGACTTTTTATCTCATAATTTTGACTGTCTTGTAATTATGACTTAAGTATGTCATAATTTTGACTTTTTATCTCATAATTTTGACTGTCTTGTAATTATGACTTAAGTATGTCATAATTTTGACTTTTTATCTCATAATTTTGACTGTCTTGTAATTATGACTTAAGTATGTCATAATTTCGACTTTTTATCTCGTAATCACAACTTTTACAGTCATATTTTTGACTTTTTATCTCATAATTTTGACTGTCTTGTAGTTATGACTTAAGTATGTCATAATTTCGACTTTTTATCTCGTAATCAACTTTTACAGTCATAATTTTGACTTTTATCTCATAATTTTGACTATCTTGTAATTATGACTTAAGTATGTCATAATTTCGACTTTTTATCTCATAATTTTGACTGTCTTGTAATTATGACTTAAGTATGTCATAATTTCTACTTTTTATCTCGTAATCACAACTTTTACAGTCATAATTTTGACTTATCTCATAATTTTGACTGTCTTGTAATTATGACTTAAGTATGTCATAATTTCGACTTTTTATCGTAATCACAACTTTTACAGTCATAATTTTGACTTTTATCTCATAATTTTGACTGTCTTGTAATTATGACTTAAGTATGTCATAATTTCGACTTTTTATCTCGTAATCACAACTTTTACAGTCATAATTTTGACTTATCTCATAATTTTGACTGTCTTGTAATTATGACTTAAGTATGTCATAATTTCGACTTTTTATCTCGTAATCACAACTTTTACAGTCATAATTTTGACTTTTATCTCATAATTTTGACTATCTTGTAATTATGATTTAAGTATGTCATAATTTCGACTTTTTATCTCGTAATCACAACTTTTACAGTCATAATTTTGACTTATCTCATAATTTTGACTGTCTTGTAATTATGACTTAAGTATGTCATAATTTCGACTTTTTATCTCGTAATCACAACTTTTACAGTCATAATTTTGACTTTTTATCTCATAATTTTGACTGTCTTGTAATTATGACTTAAGTATGTCATAATTTCGACTTTTTATCTCGTAATCACAACTTTTACAGTCATAATTTTGACTTATCTCATAATTTTGACTATCTTGTAATTATGACTTAAGTATGTCATAATTTCGACTTTTTATCTCGTAATCACAACTTTTACTGTCATAATTTTGACTTTTTATCTCATAATTTCGACTTTTTATCTCAATCACAACTTTTAGTCATAATTTTGACTTTTTAACTCATAATTTTGACTGTCTTGTAATTATGACTTAAGTATGTCATAATTTCGACTTTTTATCTCATAATCACAACTTTTACAGTCATAATTTTGACTTTTTATCTCATAATTTCGACTTTTTATCTCATAATCACAACTTTTACAGTCATAAGTTTGACTTTTTTTATCTCATAATTTAGACTCTTTATCTTGTAATTATGACTTAAGTATGTCATAATTTTGACTTTATTAGTCATAATTTTCAACTTTTTATCTCATAATTATGACTTTTAAAGTCATAATTTTGACTTTTATCTTGTGATTATGACTTAAGTATGTCATAATTTCATTTTCTAAGACATTAGTTTTTTTCTTACCTGGCGGAAATGGGCTTCCATACAGAGTATGTGAGCGGAGCGCGGAGTGGAGCGGTGTGATTTTGAATGGAGGGAGGAGCGGATTTTTGAAAAGTCGGAGTGTCGTGGTTTTCACTCGCTCCAAGAGCGCTCCGCCACCTCTCCATCATGAGTACAATTCATGCCAACGTTACGGTCCGTAATAAAACTGCATATTAAGCAAGAATTCACGTGTTAAACATGTATAGCTAGCTTGATAGAGATGGATCACTCAAATCAGAAAGAATGTGAAGGCTATGATGACGGCAATGGATGAGCGGTAAATTATAGTTCACAAGGCATTAGTTTGTTCATTCTAGATACTGAATATTTTCAGGTGAAAGCATGATTTAAACAGGTACAGCACTTATTCACACGCAGTCGCTCTGTCAATAATGCATTAAAACAAATGTAATGGTATCCGATTTCGAATGAGCAGAAATCTGTAAGAAATGCAGCGATCCGTAGGTAAAATAACTGACGAAAATGTAATTTTATTTCATTACAAACTTTGCACTGCATTAAGCAGCAATTATACTCTTTTAATGCTGAGAATGTTATTAGAGCTCCACTCCGCTCACATACTCTGCTTCCATACGATCTTGATTCTAATCCCTCTGTTTTTGCTCAGATCGGAAAGAGTGGGAACATTCCAGCAGGAACAACGGTGGACACCAGCATCACGCATCCATTCGAGTTTGATTTCTACCTGTGCAGTCATGCAGGTATTCAGGTGAGCACAACAACTCGCTACAAACATTCAGTCGTGGCTGTATGCCTTTGATCGTGTTTTGACATTCTGTGCTTCTCGTCTCAGGGCACCAGCCGACCTTCACACTACTACGTCCTGTGGGACGACAATCGCTTTACGGCTGACGAGCTGCAGATCCTCACCTACCAGCTGTGCCACACATACGTGCGCTGCACCCGCTCCGTCTCCATCCCCGCGCCTGCGTACTACGCCAGACTCGTGGCTTTCCGTGCCCGATACCATCTGGTGGATAAGGAGCATGACAGGTGAGAGCAAGATCGTGAGAAACTGTATTAGCTATTTAAAGGATTACTCCACTTCCAAGATACAAATTCCCTGATAATTTACTCACCCGTTTTTTTCAGGAATACATACAAGTGTTTACTTGTGTTATCTTTGATTAATATTTAAATTAGTTTGAAGATCTGAAACAGTGCAAAAAAAAAAAAAAAATCAGCAAGGGGGCCAACACTTTTTCACAGCACCGTAAGCTTTAAAAGATCAGTATTTATTTGAAACGGAAATCTTTTGCAATATTATAAGTGTCTTTACTGTCATTTTTAATCATTTTAATGCATGTAATATTAGTTTTTAAGTCATTCTTCATCTCATCTCTGTGTTTATAGTGGGGAGGGCAGTCACGTCTCTGGTCAGAGTAACGGTCGGGATCCTCAGGCTCTGGCCAAAGCGGTGCAGATTCACCACGACACCCTGAGGACCATGTACTTTGCCTAAGCAAACCTTTGCCACGCCGGACCGCTACACACCCCTCGAGCCAGTTCACCGGGTGCTACCAGTCCTACAAAAAGCCCAACATGGAGTCTCACACTTTGAGTTTCGTTGAATCTGGCAGAACTATGCTCTTTTTTTAATTTAATCGTGTATTATTGTATACTACCTTCGCACTCCCACATGTACGTATGTATGCAATACGGAGGGAAGGAACGCAGACGAAGCTGTCGTTTTGTATGCCACCACAAAGCTGCCTCTTAACCTGACGCCAGAGTTCAAACGTCCGGAGTGGAGGGATCGTTGTTACTTCCTTTGGAATTATTTTTATTGTTGTGAAATGTTTTCGTTTTTAAATTTTTATTTTTGTGAATGACATGGTACATTAGCACTTAGTTTTTAGTTGAAAGACACCGGCAGGTCAGCGTTTACACGTCGCAGAAGAAGCGCAGGCAGTGATCGACTGTAGCATACGCCGCAGATGCAGGTGTCTGGGATCGATTTTAGACTCGCCGTTAGTTAAAGAGTGGCCGAATTAGCGTAACGATAGATGGACCACCGAGTGCATCAATGCATTTGCACTCTAGCATCAGCATAACACCGAAACCAGCATTACGCACCAGCCAAACGGTTAAAAGGGGCCCTTGTTTGTAAAGCGTGCATTTTTCTGCACTTGCTTCCTCTGTGCTCTTCTGGAAATGGATGATTTTGCTCTTTTTCTTTTTTTTACTTCTGGTGCACATAAATCTTCCTGAATTTACTGGAATAGTTCACCCAACAATGACAGTATTTATTAATCATTTGCTCACCCTTGGATTTTTTTTTCCTCTTCCATGAAACAGAACAAGCTTTTAATGCAAGTATTTTAATGTAAGTGTCGTAAAACTGCTTGACTCGCAAATTATAATCCAAGATTTTTGAAGTCATATTTTAGATATGTGTAAGAAAATGATCCAAGATATTATGAACTATTTTTCAACTTTTTGTTTTTAAATGTGGCTGTAAATTAGATTTGAAAGCTGGGATGAAGTAATTAGTTAATAATGACTACAATTTGGGTTTGTTGCCTACATAAATGTATCATATGAATTCAGAAGTTTTTTTTAGTTTTACAGCATAACAGAATATATACAGTTGAGGTCAAAAGTTTACAGAATCTGCAAAATGTTAATTATTTTACCAAAATAAGAGGGATCATGCAAAATGCATGTTATTGTATATTTAGTACTGACACGAATAAGATATTTCACATAAAAGATGTTTACATGTAGTACACAAGAGAAAATAATTTAGAAAAATGACGCCTTTCAAAAGTTTTCATCCCCTTGATTCTTAATACTGTGTTCTTTCCTGAATGATCCACAGCTGTGTTTTTTTGTTTAGTGATAGTTCATGAGTCCCTTGTTTGTCCTGAACAGTTAAACTGCCTGCTGTTCTTCAGAAAATTTTTTCAGGTTTCACAAATTCTTTGGTTTTCCAGCATTTTTGTGTATTTGAACTCTTTCCGACAATGACTGTATGATTTTGAGATCCATCTTTTCACACTGAGGACAACTGAGGGACTCTTATACAGCTATTACAGAAGGTTCAAACACTCACCGATGCTTCAGAAGGAAAAAGGAAAACTTTTGTACAAAATAGAGATGTGTGCATTTTTCTTATTTTGCTTAAATTAATAATGTGTTTTCATTTAGTACTGCCCTTCAGAAGCTACAAAAGATACATGTTTCCAAAAAGACAAAATAAGTTACATTTACCCTGATCTTCAAATTCAAAAAGTTTTCACCCCCCGGCTCTTAATGCATCGTTTTTTTTCCTTCTGGAGCATCAGTGAGCGTTTGAACCTTCTGTAATAGTTGCATATGAGTCCCTCAGTTGTCCTCAGTGTGAAAATCATACACTCATTGTTGGAAAGGGTTCAAATAAAACCAAAGAATTTGTGGGACCTGAAGGATTTTTTCTGAAGAATAGCAGTAACTGTTCAGGAACAACGATCATCTCATGAACAACTATCAATGAACAAAAAACACAGTATTAAGAATCAAGTGTATGTAAACTTTTGAACGGGGTCATTGTTTTATAAATTCAACTATTATTTGCTATTATATCTTATTCAGGTCAGTACTAAATAAAACAACAACATGCATTTTGTATGATCCCTCTTATTTTGATCAAATAATTAACATTTAGCAGAGTCTGAAAGGAGGATGTAAACTTTTGACCTCGACTGTCTAAATTAAATATATATAGTTTTTTCATTGCATTTTTGGGTGAACTTTTCCTCTAAACCTTTTCTTCCACTGGCCTTTGTAAACGAAGCAATACAAGGTCACCTTGAGCTGCACGTCATGTTTAAGACGATAGTAGAGAATGCATTCGACTCCTACCGGGAGCTCGAACAATGCAAGTAAGGCTGTTTGTATATAGTGAGCCTGTCCTCTCTCTCCCACACAGGCTCATGAAGGCCGATGGGTCGTATCACTACACGCTCCCACCCGTCATATCGGTTCTGCATTGTTTTGGAACGTGCCGTTGGTAACACTGCCACATTCCCTTCCCAACAAGCACATTTAACACTTGCCAGTATCATTGCACCTTTTACCCTCGCCTGACGCCCGTCGGTGCAGTGAGCATGCCGGAAAACGCCTTTTCCGCAGGTTAGGGGAGCATTATGCCATGTAATCCTGTCGTACGGTGGATGTATGAAATGCATGTTTAAACTGAGTTTGTGTTGTAACTGAAGCCTCTTAGTAAGCATACCAAGACTGAGCCCGTACTAACATTCGATGCCATACTTTTCTCACCCGTTTGCCTTAGAATGAAAAATCTGTCATGATGAATTCTGGATGTTTTTTCTCTCCACAGCTGCATACAAAAAACACTTCATAGGGTGAACAAGTAATGACAGAGTTTTCATTTTTGGGTGAACTTTCCCTTTAAGGATATAAAATGTGGATGAGAGTCTCCACAAGGTGGTGTTATTGAAAGACTCGCCTCAAAGCGCCTGAAACGGTTTGTTGAAATTCAATAGGATTTTAACCATGTTTTATTTTTAACTCATGTTTATGAAGTGTATACAAAGACATGCCTTTATATATTAGGTTTTACCAACCCAACGAGGTGATTTTTATTGATGCCCGCTGTATAATATTGATCCGGTCTGTCCTAGACGAAGTATTTTGATGCAGTACTTGACTCTCGGAAGCCACAGCACCTCGTGGGTGATGAAGAAGATGGAGGTGCGCCACGGCGTAGAATTGGAGAGCGAACTTCACCCGACCTCAACGTTTAAGCAATATTAAGCCACTGATAAAGAACAGTCCGTATCATAGCACTTCCCAATAGATTCAATGAATGAACACATAAGCAAGTCATTTTGGCTCTGTATGTAATAGTGAGAGGACTTTGTTCGGGACGATTATTTTTTAAAGAAAATAAAGTTGTTTTTTATTAAATACTGTGTGGCAGTCTTTTGTCAATCCTGGACTTTTTTGTTTTTCAGACACTACCAGGATTTTTTTTTTTTTTCAAATCTGAATTTAAAAATCTGAGTTTTCTATCTGAATATATTTTAAAATGTAATTTATTTCTGTGATCAAAGCAAAATTTTCAGCATCATTACAGTCTTTAGTATCACATGATCCTTCAGAAATCATTCCAATATGCTATTTGTGCTGTTTAAGAAATATTTTTATAATTATTATTATCAATATTTAAAATAGTTTTTAACATTATACACTATACCATTTTTTTTTAAATTAATGATTTAAATTGATCAAAATTGATGATAAAGACATTTATAATGTTACGAAAGATTTCTATTTCAAATAAAGAAACCTGAAAAAAATTCTACTCAGTTGTTTTCAACATAATAGTAATTATAAATGTTTTTTTTTTTAGCAGCAAATCAGAATATTAGAATGATTTCTGAAGGATCATTTGAAATCACGGGAATAAATTGCATTTTAAAATATATTCAAATAGAAAAGAGTTATTTTAAATAGTAAAAATATTTTACAATTTTACTGTTTTTGCTGTGCTTTGGATCAAATGCAGGCTTGGTGAGCAGAAGAGACTTCTTTAAAATAAAAAAACTATATATTAAAAATATTTGATTGGTAGTGTACATCTAATTATCCTGAAGTAGCATGCATTAAGCTTCAAAAATATGACATTTCCAAGATAAAACACCAGACTTAATATTAAAAAAGCAAGTTTAATGCTTTAATTCTAATCTTTAATGCATGCTTCATAAGACCACAGATGTGATTGGAGTCAAATTTGGTCTTATGTTGACTTTAATAATTGCCATTTTATGTATCCATTGTAAAAATCACTCTTATCATCTATTGTTTTATTAAATGGATCAACAGTGTTATCAGTATTCAGTAAAGCCTAAGTTATTGCACTGAATTGAGTGCTACAGTTTACATAAGAATGGTCTTACAAAGGATTTTATGAAGATAAGTGAGGCCTAATAAGTAAATAACTCTTATCATATTATTAGGCTATTATACTTCACATGATCAGTTTTTTATTCAAGAAAATTAATAATAAAAAATTACAGACAGATTCTTTAACATGTATATAACCAAGAAAAAAACATTCAGAGTTCAGAGAATATTGAATTTAATGTTTTTGTGATGTAGGCCCAATAGAAACATTAGCAAAACGTTCTCAATAATTTTTTTGCAAGCTGATAGATAGATAGATAGATTGATAGTTTTACAATTTACGAAAGATTTTACGAAGATGAATGAGGCCTAATAAGTAAATCAATCTTATCATATATTATTAGGCTATTATAATTCATGCTATCAGTTTTTTATTCAAGAAAATTATTAGTAAAAAAGAATCTGTTTGTAAATTAACATTTATATAACCAAGAGGAAAAAAAAATAATAATAAAAAAAAAATTATATATATATATATATATATATATTTCTCCATAAAAAAAGAGAAAAAAATATATATATTTTTTTTAACTGAACAGTTTGAACGTTCAGAATATATAGAAATAACGTTTTTATGATGTAGGTCTAATAGAAACATTAGCAAAACGTTCTCAGAATAGATAGATAGATAGATAGATAGATAGATAGATAGATAGATAGATAGATAGATAGATAGATAGATAGATAGATAGATAGATAGATCGTTTTACATTTGACGAAGGATTTTACGAAGATGAATGAGGCCTAATAAATTGATGATGATGATGGTGATGATGGACACTCAGAGAGGCTGCCTCAAACTCCGTCCCTTCCCTCGCGTGCTCGCGCTTCCCCTAGCAGCCAATCAGCGCACGGCTCCCGCGGCAGGTCCGTGCGTCGCGTTCGCGGAGGATCAGACGCTCCATATTTAGCTGTAGCGAGTCTCGCAGAGGTTCTGAGTGTCAAGAGAAACCCTGTGAGAGAGTTCAACTCCCAACTTATTTCATGTCACCGCCGGTGTAAAACGAAGGGAATACGCGCTATCGACAAGCCTCGAGCCTCTACTTCGGAATTCATGGAATATCGGGAACATTCGCGGACGGCGTTTCACGGGATTTTTCCCCTCACAGATGGGAATGTAGCTTAGCTGGTTAGCCTGGCCACTAGCAGTAGCAGGCTAGCCGTGTCGAAGAGCGGAGGCGACATAAGTTGACTTTTACTCGCAGTAGCGTCATAACACCTCAACAAACCGCCTCAGTCTTTCCAAAGACGCGTTTCTGAAGGCGTCGCCGTCACAGAAACAGCGATTCGGGACTGTATTCGGTCGGGTTGAGGGGAACTTCTCGTCTTAGCTGGCTGGCTAGCTGGCCGTCACGTCAATCTGTCAACCGAACCTGAAATCCCGACCGAATAGTTCGAGTCACATACGGAGTCACCGAACCTCCCCCTCCTCGGCCTCTTCTGATATAACGTTACGGTGGATTAGGAGCCTGTAAACCGGGAGGAGACGGTAGTGTTGGGTTAACGGAACCGGTTCGGGTGGCCGTCGGGACCCAGCGGAGTTTCTGAAGTTCGTTACTGCGAGCCGGGGACGGAACCGGACAGAGACCTCATGAATGGAAATCGGAACTACAGGTGTGTATGGTTTTGCCTATTTTGTCCACATCTGGCTGTTTGCAATGACATGACAATGGCTTGGATGGATATATGTATGATTTTGACTTGCTTTTAATATTATGAGACATATAAAATAAATAAAACTATGTACACTAACAGTCAAAAGTTTTAGAACAGTAATATTTTTTTTAAAAGAAGTCTCTTCTGCTCACCAAGCCTGGATGTTTTTGATCTAAAGTCCAGTAAAAATGTTATAAGTATTTTACTATTTAAAATAACTATTTTCAATTTTAATATATTTTGGAATGTAATGTATTCCTGTGATTCAAAACTGCATTTTTAGCATCATCACTCTAGTTTTTATTTGAGACAAATGCTGTACTTCTGAACTTTCTATTCATCAAAGAAACCTTAAAATTATACTCTGCTGTTTTTAACATAATATTAATAATAATTGTTTTTTGAGCAGCAAATATTTGGATATTTGAATGATTTCTGAAGTATCATTTATAATGTTATAAGGGTTTCTATTTCAGATAAATGCTGTTCTTCTGAACTTTCTATTCATCACAGAAACCTAAATAATATACCCAGCTGTTTTCAACATAATAATAAATGTTTTTGAGCAGAGTATTTGGATGATTTCTGAGTGTTAGTGCGACTGGACAAATGATGCTAAAAATCAGCTTGGAAATCACAGGAATAAATTAAATGTAAAATGTATTCAAATAGAAAACAGCTATTTTAAATTGTAAAACTATTTATGATATGTTTGCTGTACTTTAGATCAAATAAATGTAGGCTTGGTGAGCAGAAGAGACTTCTTTCAAAAACATAATCTTTTGACTGGTAGTGTACGCATAATATTATATACATATATTTACTATTTAAACATTTATGTATGATGAGCATGGTTGTAGTTGAGCAGGTGCTTGTGCTGTTTTGACATTATGGTTATACTTCATTGCACAATTAAACCAGCACCTGTATTTGACATCTATAAGCAGTGACAACCACAAACTCTCACAACTTGTCTTCATTGGAATCATCATGTTTATTTAAAACCTTTTTAAGCTTATTTTTGGCACTTATTTTTGCTTGAAGTATTCCCAATGGTCATGGAAAACCTAGAGATATCTGGGTATTTTAAAATTACAGGCCTGGGAATGTCATGAAAATGATCAAATCTTGGACATTTTGTAGTGATTGTGAAGTAGTATTGGTCTTGTGTGGATGGTGAGCCATAGTGAGGTCTAATTATGCTATTTTGTGTCTTTTTTTGTTTTCTCCAAACGATTCATAAATTGGTCTGAATGATTCAATAGTAATTCGGTGTGAATTTGACTCTAAGTTATGGAAGTTCATTGTTTAAAATATGTGGAAACCCCATTGCCAAGGAAAAAATGCTAATCATTTTGACCAGTATTTTTTCCTTTAACTACATTTTTTAAAAAGTGTGATATTTGGATAATTACTTCACCTTTTATTAAATAACTATTCTTCCTTGAATAAAAACTTATTCCCCCGGTTTCACAGACAAGGTTTAAGCCTAATCCTAGACTAAAATGTAAATCTGATCTGTTTCAACTGAAAGAAACTTGCACTGACTGATCTTAAAATATATCAGTGCCTTTGCTTTGTCTCAGGATGCACATCGGTAATGTTTTTTTCTAAGCAAATTTATAAAAAATTACTTAAATGTCCTAATTAAACTATGGCCTAATCCTGGCTTATTCTAAACTCTGTCTGTGAAACCGGGCCATTAAGTCTAGTTAAAAATAAACTAATTAAAAAGAGGTTAGGACAATCTGGTGGACATAAAATCAAAATATTGAGAAAATCGCCTTTAAAGTTGTCCAAATGAAGTTCTTAGCATTGCATATTACTAATCAGAAATTAAGTTTTGATATATTTACGGTATGAAATTTACAAAATATCCTCCTGGAACATGATCTTTACTTAATATCCTAATGATTTTTCACTAATTTTGACCCATACAATGTATTTTTGCCTATTGCTACAAACATACCCGTGCTACTTAAGACTGGTTTTGTGGTCTAGGGTAACATGTTTTTATTGTTATGTCTAATGATTGTTTAGCCGTTGTTGTGTCAAAAAACTAAGAGAGTTAATTTCAAGGTAATAAGGTTATCAGACACTCCTCTACCATAATCCTGTTGGTCATAAAAAGTAAGGATGGGTCCATTTCTGCTTGTAAGTGCCTTAAAAAGCTTTTCCACTTCAGTTCTCATTAGGACTGCTTTGACTGTACCATAGTCAAGTGTTTCTGTGAAATCCTGAGTTGATGTTTGTACTGTTCTCGATGCACGTCTTGTTGTGGGGTGGTTTAGATCAGAGCAATTATCTCATTGTGCCTCATCGTGGGCATTTTAAAGGCTGACTATGAGTCATTTGGTGATGTGATGAAGCACTGGTCAGACATGATGGGGTGGTTTGCCTCATGTTTCCGGCAGTAAGTGGGTTAGAATCAAGTCAGACGTATGACCTCTCGTAACCTCAACTGACCTGAGGGTCAGAAGTTCATCCCTGGCAAAGATTTCCCGTTTTTAAGAGCACTTCCCTAAATTTGCGTATTCTTATTTCCATATGGCTTGTTTTCTTGAATGACATTCGTTCTGTGTTGACTAATCAGGTGATATTTCAGGGGTCTGCATTGTGTGTCACCTATGGAATACCCCCATCTGATGGGGCTTTGTCAAGAAAGGCATTGGATTTTCCCTTGGAACATGTTCAGTGGTACTGTTTATTTCTGAGAAATCAACCTATTTCAAGATTGTATAAAATAATGTGTCTTTGGGTTACAGTGGTTGGTTGACATGAATTTTTGCAGGTATGCCAGCCTGTGAATTCCATTTTCTGGATTCAAAAAAAAAAAAAAAACCTAACATATCTAATTAATTAAAATCTTGAAACTTTATTAAATAAAAAAATATATAAAAAATTTAACAAAATGACACTTTTAGGGTCTTTTGAAATCTGTTTTAATTTTCCCTCAGATTCAGTTTTTTTTTCTTAATTCTATTTATGTTTTGTCCAAAATAAATTTGTTCCATTTTAAGTTTTTCTGGATTCTGTTTTAATGGTTAAATTAAGTTTTATTAATCAAAAAGAGTGTTTTAATTTAACAACAGTTTATTAAGATGGTATTTCACCTAAATAAAATTTCTCCCAGTTTTTTACATTTTCTGGTTTCAATTTTCTTTAGATTAATTTTCTAATTTAATTTAAATTTTATGAATGAAAAAGCAAATCTAATTAATTAAAAAATTGTTAGTGCCATTTGAAATCTTTTTTTCCCCCAAATTCCGTTTTACTTTTTCTCCAAAATTAATTTTTGTTCCATTTTAAGTTTATACAATTTATTTATAACTTGTATAATCAAAAAACAATTTATTAAGATGGCATATTACCTAAATAAATAAAAAAAATGAATTTGGGGAATTTTCAATTTGTTTTTTTAATTTAAGTTTTTCAAATTTTCTGGTTTCAATTTTCTTCTGCCTAAAATTGTAATTTAATTGAATTTTTATTAATGAAAAAAGCATATCTAATTAATTAAAATATTAAAACGTATATAATTTAACATTTTATTAAAAGTTTAACAAAAATTGCAATGTTAGTGCCATTTGAAATCCTTCATTTCCCCCCCAAATTCTGTTTTATTTTTTCTCCAAATTAATTTTATGTTTTGTTCCAAATTCATTTTTTGGGATTGAAGTCATGAAATGTATAGAATTTAACAACAATTTATTAAGATGGTGTTTCACCTAAACAAACAAATAAATAAATAAAGAAATAAACAAAACAAAAATGGAAAAATCCCCAAATTCAGTTCTTTTTTTTTTCTTCAGTTTTTCAAATTTTCTGGTGTAAATTTTTTTTTCTGCCTAAAAATAATTAATGAAAAAAGCATATCTAATTCATTAAAATCTTAAAATGTATACATTTTTTTTTTTTTAGTTTAACAAGTCTTTTATTTTTCCCCTGAATTCTGTTTTAGTAATTTTTTCCATTAGAATTTTTCTGCATTCTCTTTTAATGATTAAATAAAATTGTATTAATCAAAAAGCAAGTCTAATTATTTGAAATCAAGAAATTGATACAACAATTTATTAGAAGATACAAAATTACAATTTTTGGGGGCCTTTGAAATGTTTTATTCTTTCCCAAATTTCATGTCTGTCTTTTCCAAACTTTTATTATGTCTCACAGTTTGTCATTTGTAGATGTTTATCCATCCAAAATTTGCCAAATGGTGTGACATTTCCTGTTATACCGTAAATTCCATGTTAATGACTGGATTCTGCGGTTCACTGGATTCTGTGATTCCATCCCTATGAGTCTGTTCATCTGTGCTGTGGGCAATGACCGTGAAGAGACCTAACCTGTGCGGTTTTATCAGGTTTGATGCTAAAAATGGCATAGCTCGAGGTGTTTAATAACACCAGATGTTTCCTGTCGCCAATCTAAGAAGGGCCACTGCCGAGGGGAAGCCCCCGTCGTGTCTCATTTTGAGGTAGTGCTACAGGTGGGTGGGTACAGGCCAAAATGATGTCGTTTTCCCGCGCAGGTTGCATAAACTGTTTTCGTGCCTTTTGAAAACATCATGTCACTAAATGATCAAAGTGGCCAGCTTTTCCCAGTAGTTGTGCTGTTGTGCCACAGCATGCTGCATTGACTTTTGATTGCCGCTGTTTGTTTGAAGGCAGTGCCAAAGGAGAGGAAGAGTTACATGCTTTGTTTCAACAAAAGCCCCTCGATCTCCTTTTATCGCACATAAGCTGATGACATGCTATGGGTGGTTTCTATGGTGAGTGCAGTTTGCCTTAAACCAGCATTGTGGATAGCCAATATACTGGAGTTTTTTGGGGGGCCCAGTGTGACGGTGAAATAGTCTGGGGGCCGCCAACGCTGTCTGTCAATGTCAATATTTATATGCTCTTATATGGCTTAAAAAGCTGATTTGAAACCATAATTTCAACCAAATTGCAAAATACTGTAAAAAAAGTATAAGATCTTGTTAAAAGAATCAAAATAAGCATTTTAAACTTTTTTTTCTCCTAAAGTTATCAGTTCTTAAAGGAGTAGTTCACTTTCAGAACAAAAATTTACAGATAATGTACTCACCCCCTTGTCATCCAAAATGCAGTTTAAATGCAGCTTCAAAGGGCTCTAAATGATCCCAGCCAAGGAAGAAGGGTCTTATCTAGCGAAACGATCGGTTATTTTTTTAAAAACATTTACAATTGATATACTTTTTAATCTCTACACAGAGTACACACAGAGCTAGACAAGATGGGCATTTGAGGTTAAAAAGTATATAAATTAAATTTTTTTAGAAAATAGACCCTTCTTTCCTCGGCTGTGTTCGTTTAGAGCCATTTAAAGCTGAATTTTGGAAGTTCAAACTCGGGGGCACCATAGAAGTCCATTATATGGAGAGAAATCCTGAAATGTTTTTCTCAAAAAAATTATTTCCTTACGACTGAAGAAAGAAAGACATGAATGTATTGGATGACAAGAGGGTAAGTACATTATCTGTAAATTTTAGTTCTGAAAGTGAACTACTCCTTTAAAAATAACTTCAGATACTCACTTTTTGCTTTTTTCAGTGCATTACTGGTTTTGTAAAGCAAGCTGTTCACCCTTAGGTTATTGATTTTAATGATTTGTTGTTATTGTGTGAAAAAGCATAAATAGAGCATGTTTAATCCCACTGGTCACAATTTTTACAACACATTTTCAAAAATAATTATTGATTGTTTCAGATGGTTACTAATGACACATTTTGATATTTTTATGTCTGGGAAAAATTTGGTATTCAACAGGTTTTGGTATCCAAACTTTTTTGCAAAACAGAAAAAAAGTCTTGTTAAAAATAAAGCATGTTTTGAACATTTTTCCCTAAATAACCATTAGTTATTAGTTCTTAAAAGTAACCTATTATTCAAACATTTTTTTTTTTTTGCATACAGGCCTGTAAGTCACTTTTTATTATTCAATACAGCATTAGTCTGGCAAAGCAGGTAATTTGGTTGTTATCATGTGAAATGAAGCATAAATAAAACAGTAAAAACCCCAAATATATGTATTGTTCTGTTTAAAAGAGTGATTTTGATGAATAATTTTAACCAAAAAACAGTAAAAAATAATCATTTTAAACAGATTTTCTTAAATTATTCTAATGGGTTTATTGCATAAATAATTTGACTTTTATCATTCAGTGCAGTATTGGAGCAGAACTGATGAATGACTTTGTTATTATGTGAGAAAGCATAAAGAGAGCATTGAATAACCAAACTGTATTTATTGTTCTGCTTGTGCTTTTTAATATTGCTGCGTATTATTGTGCGCTTAAATAATCAGTGCATCTCCAGTTCTAAAGAAACCCAATAGCCGAATAAAAATCAGGGAATATCACATTGCATTGTTTTATGTTAGCCAGCCCTATGCACTTGCACAGTCACTTTAACCCATCATAGCTGAAGAATGTGATCCATTTCATTTTCAATGATGAGACACAGCAAAGCATTGTGTTTAGCATCATGGGTGGATGTGCTGCTCAAAAGCGTGCAGGCCGTAAATTAAATAGAAAAAGGTGGACCAAGAAAATGTTTTAGGGCCCTCTGGAGTGGGTTGTCAGCCTGGGGAATGTTTTCATGGCAGTTACGTATGGAGGCTCAGCAATCTCTCTGTGTACATGGGGCCCTCTATGGCCTTTTTTTCTTTGAAGGTTAGTTGGGGGGAAGGCAAAGGGGCTCTGAGGAGGGAGTTTATAGCGGGAGAGGCGAGAAAGCGACAAAGCTTGACCTAGGCTAACTCCTAATACATGCCTTTGCTTTATTTGCTCCTTTTCTGCTTAATAATTTGCCTGTTTCTCACTCAGCTCGTAGCAAATTAAGCTTGTTAACTACACAGGGCGCCTTTCACCTCGCTGTGGTGGAATCTCAACCCAGAATGGATCTTATTCATCAGCCGCACTCTTGGTGTGGTCAGGGTTCAGGCTGTTTTCCTCTGCCATGTACCTTGGCAAATATTGGCCAGCGTCTGTCCCTACAGAACCTTAACACTCCTGTTTTGCCAACGTTCACATACTGTGAGAACTGTGACCTTATCGTAGCTGCTAATTCTTATGAGTCAGTTGCTTTAGGCAGTTTTAAAGTAGTTTGAGTTGCTACTGAAGTAATTTGACTCTTACTAAACTGCAGGTTATTGCTTTCATCATGTTTGATCTTAAAATGATTTTAATATAGCTGGGTCATTCTGCGTCAACTCAACCAGAGGTCCCCAGCTCAAATATTAAATGTCATGGATGAGTAATTACTGATTATTACTAACTTTCACCTTAGATTCAGAGTCAAGTTACATGGGGTTAAAAAGGACTTCAGAAAGATGGCAGCTTCATTATCTTATTTTTGCATAGAGATTAGTAGTTATATTAGTAAAATCTGTTGACTTTAGTAATCTTTGTTGCATTATGTGCCAATGGTGACCATTCAAAAATGTGGAAACGGCACTTTTCAAGTGTTTCTCCAAAGTTTGTAACTCAAGAAGTATTAAAGATATTTTGGTAACACTTTATTTTAAGGATCAGGAATTAAACAGTAATTAATGACTTATAACTGCATTTGTAAATGACTAGGTATTCCTGATCCTTAAAATAAAGTGTTACCGATATTTTAATGAATGCCCATTAGATTTATTTTCTCCCAAATTCTGTTTTCCATATTAATTAAATTCAATTTCGAATTAAATTACATTTTAATAATAAAAAAAACATACCTAATCTATTGAAGCTTGTTTCTAAGGAATGAACATTTGAAGATTGAATTGTCTCTTTTTATCTCACAATTTTGATTTTGCTTTTTCAGAATTGTGACTCAATCTTTTTTTTTTTTTTTTTTTTTTGCAATTCTGAATTTATATCAGAAATGAAATTGCAAATTTTTAATCTCACGATTCTGTTTTTGTTCTCTCTTTTTCAATTATATCTTGTTCTCCCAAAAAGGTTTATATCTTGCAATTATGAGAAGAATTTCTTCTCAGAACTGCAAGGAAAAAAAAAAAAACAGAATTCTGAGCTAAAAAGTCACATTTACTTCTTTAATTTTATTTTTTGTTGTCCTGTCGAGGAAACAAGCTTTCATCATTTTAATCAGTTGTATTTATAAAACTTCAATAACTTTAACAATTATTTTAAATTCCAACAATAATAGTTATTTATTTAATTTGTAAAAAAAAAAAGAAAAGTTATTTGTTTTTGTTTTTCTGGATTCTCTGTATGATTTAACAATATTTTGTCATTAAAAATGGTGCTAGTCAAATGAATGCATAAAACTTTGACAGTTTAATCAATCTTTTAAGATGTAATGAAATGAAAATGGCAATTTCTTTACAACAAAACATTGCATTTTTAAATAATAATGTTTTTTCTTTTTTAAAGAAGTTTCTTTTGCTCACCAAGCCTGCGTTTAATTAATCCAAAATACAGCAAAAAAAGTAAAATTTTGAAATATTTTTATTATTTAAAAAGACTGTTTTCTATTTAAATTTCTCTTAAAATGTATATTTTATAGAAATGAATACTTTTATTTAGCAAGGGTGCTTTAAATTGACCAAAAGGGATGATAAAGACATTTATAATAAATGTTTTTGAGCAGCAAATCAGAATATTACAATGATTTCTGAAGGATTGTGTGACTGGAGTAATGATGCAAAAACTTTAGCTTCGAAACCACAGGAATAAATAGCATTTTAAAATATATTCAAATAGAAAACAGTTATTTTAAAAATATTTCCAAATTTTACTGTTTTTGCTGTACTTTGGATCAAATATGTATTCAGATATCAAAATGGACGCTTGGTAAGCAGAAGAGACCTTACTGTTCAAAAACTTTTGACTGGTAGTGTATTTTATAAAACTGAAATATATAACACATTTAGTTTGGTATTGTTATGCCACATATATAGTAGACTGAAAAAGTATTTTCCATTTGGAGGGATTTTATTAGATTTCTTGCTGATTTGTTGTGTCTGTTTGTTGAAATCTGAAATGACCTCATTATTTGGCAATGCAATTTCCCAAATATTTTTTCCCCAAGAGCACTAAACAATTCTTTAATTTTAAAAAAGAGGTATTAGTATCTGAACTAGAATCTGTTTGGTCAAAATGATTATTGAAAACATTCTCACAAATCAACATTTAAGCCATTTCAGAGCAGCTCTATTATTAATAAGAATAATATTTCATTTTTTTTTTTTTTAGTTATACTACGCAGCCTTACAGCTGTGCAGTTCAGACAGACCGAACAAAAAAAAAAAAAATTGGCACACATCTATGCGTTTGCTTTTATCTCCATGTCCTAATCTCTGGATTACTGTATCTTTCAAAGGTTACATCTTTACCTTAGCAGGAGCTGTTTGATGACTGCAACCTGAGTTACTGTGTCGGCCCATTTGCCAACTAAACACATGCATCGACACACACGCTCCGACTTCCCATCGCCGTTCTGTCACTCAGTGCGTCTGAAGCCGGTGCCCTGACTGACGCCATTGTGTCGTAACGCCGAGCTCTCGGCCCGTTCCCACAACCCAGGCCTCTGTGGATTAGGCTCACAACAGCTGTATTGTGTGTGTGTGTGTGTGTGTGTGTGTATGAGTGTGTGTGTGTGTTTGCTGTAGTTTGCTAGAGAAGGTAGAGAGGCTCAGAATACAGTGCTGCATTTATCGCTGGATGTCTGGAAACTGACCAGATTGGCTGGTCAGCAGTTAGTGTAGTTAGTTGTGAATTTCTCCTGGCAATCTATGCTATGCCTGTTTTTTTTGTTGTGCTTTTTTTTTAAACCAAAGCAAAATAGTTCATGCTTGGGGTTAGTGTTGTTTTAGTATAATTCATATTCGATTATAGTATTTATTAATATTTAGAATTTTTTTTTTGCAGTTTATTTTATGTGCTTTTGAATTTTTATTAGTGCTTTATTATTTTTTTTATTTCAGTTGTACCTTTAGTACTTCGTTACCAAGGCAAAATGAATTAAAATTAAAAATTTCCTTTTTATATATAAATTCCGTTAAATTTTTAGTTCAAGTTTTAGTAATCTTATGTGCTTTTGTTATTTCTATTTTTGTATATTTCTATATAGATTACATTTCGTTTATTTCTGTTTTACTTTTAGTAATTTTAGTAATTTAGCAATTTTAGTAAGTTTAATTAGCTTAAACTTATTTTTCAGTTAGTTGGAAAGTCTAACTGAACAGCTTTTTTATTTTTTGTTTTTTATTTTTTTATTTAGTTTTTTGTTTTTTTAATTTATTTCAGTTTTAGTTAACAACTCTTTTGTCACAATTTTTATTATTTCAGTTTTACTTTTAGTACTTTCTTTCTTTCTTTTTTAATCAATATTTTATTTTAATAATCTTTAGTAATCTATTTTTTATATTTCTATATAGATTCAATTTATTTTTATTGCTGTTTTACTTTTAGTAATTTTAGTACTTAAACATTTGTTTCAGTTAGTTGGAAAGGCAACATTTTTAGATTTTCCGTTTTTATTCAATTTTAAGGTTTAGTAATTGTTCTATACAGCTTTATTTGTATTTTTTTAAATATTTAATTTATGTGCTTGATTATTATTATTATTATTATCATCATCATTATTCATTATTTCTCAAAAACTATTTTTAATGGTTTTAGTTAACTCTTGTCACTATTATTATTATTTTATTTTATTATTATTATTTTATCATGATTTTATAATTTTTTTTGTTTAAGTTTTACCTTTAGTACTTCAACTTAACTTTATTTTAGTTTGTTGCCAAGACCAAATGATTATTACAATTTTTTTTGTGTACATTTTCAGTTTTAATTTTAATTTTAGTTTAAGTTTTAGTAATCGTATGTGCTTTTGTCATTTCTACATTTTGTATTTCTGTGTAGATTTAGTTTCTTATTTTTCAGTTGGAAAGGCAACATTTTATTAAAAAAAAATTATTATTATTATTTTTACTTTAAGTTTACTTTACTTTTAAGTTTACTTCAAGTACTTAAAAATTGTTGCCAATACAAAATTATTATTATTATTTATAATTTTGTTTTCAGTTTCCATTTTAATTTTACTTCAAGTTCTAATGATGTTGTTTTTCTATATTTTATTTATGTGCTTTATTACAATTCAAAAAAACAATTTTTAATAGTTTTAGTTAACAACTTTTTTTCTCACAATTTAGCTTTAGTAAATTCTTGAAAGTTCGATATTAGAGGTGCATTTGAGGCTTAAACAAATAGCCAATATTTGAACACAGTGATCAGCCAATATCAATTTGATTGCCGATATTTATTTTTCAATGAGCATATAATAAATCTACAGATTTAGTAGTGGCATCATTGAATAGATGAGAACTGAGAATGCTGAATTTTATCCTTGAGCTCACGGCTGATTCATCTGGTTATTTGATGTTGAGATGACGTGCTTCCAGCATCGCCGATCACATCTAGCGTGGACGCGGTGTTACCGTGCAAACAGCCAGCCGCTGCTGTTGCTGTAGGAGCTCGCAGTTTTCGGCACAGTGTGAATGAGCTCCTGCATTAATGATTCAGAGGAACCGCCTGCACCAGAGCAGCTCAGCTGAATGATGAATTGCTCTTAATCACACTCACCTTTTAGGGATATTAATATTTTTTTGGTTGGTTTCTTGGTTTATCGTCGTCCTCTAATATTACAGGCTGCATCTGATGCTGTAATGACTGTCTCCATGGTCACAATGTGCTCTCTTCTTGCCTGCTTTAGTCCCTGTTTATGGGTCACCTGAGGACAGCGATGCTTTTGGCAGCAGTAAGGAGCAGAGATCGGAGAAATCTAATCGCTCTCAGTCAGCTTTCTCAACTCTTATTATGATGTTGTGGGCTTTTTTATTTTCATATTAGGTGTTTTTGTCAGATTTGTGTGCATACAAATAAGTCATCAAGCTTTTTGGGTTGGTCGCGTGCCAAAAGCAGACTGTCTCTGCCCAAATTTTACAGGCATTTTGATGACAGGATGTTCAAATTACGGAGCAATTTCCGACGAACTGTTTTCAGAACATGGTGACCTCTAATCGTGACTAGTGATATGCAGGTTAGGCTGTAATTGTTATTTGACATCTAATAAGGGTATCTTGGAAGTGTTCGGTTCAGAAATGTAAATACATACAAATGTAACACAACATTTTTCAAACTTTGTGTTTTTTTTTAAGTTAATTGCATCAGTCTGGTGCACATTCAGAGCACAATTAAAAGCTTAGGAAGCTTTAATATTAAATAGTAAATTGTCTTATTAACAAATCGATGATGATTATTAATATTTTTATTATTAATGTGTGAATGTAAAGTGGATTGATTATATTAAATTAATATAATTAAATATTTTAATATTAAATATTAATTATTTTACAATGCAAATGTATTTTATTATTATTAGAAAAATATATTACTACTGTAATGCCCATTTAAAAAAATAAAAAAATGAATATTTCATCATGATTATAAACATTATTTTCTTGTATAAATATTATGTTAATTATCATAAATAATTAAATACAAATGCAAATTCTCAAATTTTGTACATTTAGCATCAGTCGTCATAATAATAATAATAGATTTAAATAGTATGTTTTAAATTGCTGATGATTATTTATTATTTTAAAAATGTGTTAATGTAGTAATTACTGATTATATTAAACAGTTAATATAATTAACATAATATTAATATAAAAATAATTTTATAATTATGGAATATTTTTTTTACAGTACAAGTGAATGTTATTATTGAAGAAAGAAACTGTAAAAAAAAAAAAGAATATTCCATTGTAATTATATACATTATTTTCTCGTATACATATTATATTAATTATTGATCTTTTGTAAATAAATGCAAATGCTACAATCTTTTAATTTTGTACATTTTAAATTGAAAGTTAAATGCATCAGTAATAGTAATAATAATAATAATAATAATAATAATTGTTTGGCTTCCTAAAAATCTTTGTAAGTGTAATGTGGACTGATTATGTTAAACGATTAATATAATTAATATGTAATACAAAAAAATATTTATGATTATGAAATTTATTTTAAAATGCAAGTGTATGCAAATTAAAATTGAATATTCCATCATGATTATATACATTATATTCTAATCTAAATATTATAATAATCATTGATCTTTTGTAAATAAATGTAAATAAATACAAATGCAACCATTTTCAAATATTGTTAAAATTGTTTAAAGTGTAAAGTTAAATGCATCAGTCATAATAATAATAATAATAATAATAATAATAAAAATATTTAAATTGTTTGGCTTCCTAACAATCTGTATGAATGTGGGATCATTATGTTAAAAAAATGGTTTAAATAATATATAATGCTACGAAATGTTTTTAATTATGAAATTTTTTTTTTTTTACACTGCAAGTGTATTTTATAATTATTTTTGTAACATGAAAAAAGAAATATATTATTGTTAATATATAAAATAAATTGTTAATTTTAAAGTGTAAAATTAAATGCATCAGTCATAAATAAAAATAAAAATTAATTACATTTTGGCTTCCTAAAAATATTTGTGAACGTAATGTGGACTGATTATGTTAAACAATTCATATGTAATAAAAAACCAATATTTATTATGAATATAATTATGAAATCTTTTAAAAATAAAAATGACAATACAAATATTATATCAATTATTGATCTTTTATTATTCTGTTTATTTTGAAGTTAATCGATAATACGAAACACTGATTTCTTGATTAGGTTGGATCCATGCTGTAGACTGGTATGTTTGACGTCCAGCGCGCACAAAAGCTTACATGAGTGACGATTTCTTACGACAGGATCTCTGCGCATTTCATTCTTGCTTTCTCTCTCCCTCCTTTATCTGCGCGGCCTTGGCGCTTGGCTATGTTTCCCTCTCAACATTGATGACGCTGTAGTGAGCGAGCGAGTGGGCGGCAGTGGGAAAATAAGCTCTGCCCTGAGACCAGAGTCAAGGAAGTGTGGCGTAATGACTCATTGGTAGAGTACAGTGTGTGGTTGCATGTGCGGAGGATGAAAAGCGGCGTCCTCCGGCCTCGCTGCCTCCTCTTCCACCCTCTCCGAGCGTGGCTCGCAAATTTCTCAAGATCCCCGTCACTCCCTCAAGCCTGGGTCTGAATCCAAATGTGTCCGGCAGAGCGTGCGCAGACATCCGCGAGTCTGCGTTCGGCGTAAAACCCAATGGTTATCAGTCTACGCGAGGCAGGGAGATTTCCATGACAAAGACGCAGTCGTCTGGGGTTTCAGACCCCCCTGTTCGTCTGGCTGCGTGTGAAAGGCTGGGGTCTCTCAGACCGGCCTGTGTCGGCTCTAAGAGGCCCACCAGGTGAAAAAGGGCATTCTGCTTCCTGACAGAGCAGCCATGCAACAGCGAGCACCCACTTTTGCAGCTGACTTGCTTCCGGAAGTGTTTTTCCTATTCATTTTTTTATGGGCATCTGAACCAAGCAGGTCTGAGAGGAAGCTCAAGTATAAATTCAAAGCTTAGAAACAAAAGTACACGATTGTGCACATGCCTTTTATGTATTAATATGCCAGGAAGCATTTGCAATTACATTTACACTTTTATATATTTAGCAGACGTTTTTATCCAAAGTGACTTTAAAAGACTCTGCGGGGTGCCCAAGTTTACTACATTATGTAAGAAAAATAATAGATGAATTTATGACAAAAGTGCACCTCAAAAATCTACTTCATAACAGGAGTTCTGACATTTGTCACAAACAGACTTCCTTGTTGCCTTTTTTCCTATCACACTTTAGAAATCATAAGAAATGATATATCAGTTGAAAACTTAAAATCTCAAAATTCATCCTTTGAAAGCCATTTTAAAATCAGACTTTGCATTATCATAGAAAATGTACATCAAAATCTTTGTACAAAATGTTTTCGTTCGTGGATTATAAAAAATTAGGTTTAAATTATTTATTTTCTCTGTTCAAAAATGGGAGTGACAGTTAAGGGGTTAATTTAGTCATTTGTCAAAAAGCCAACAATAGCTAGTATGTAATACACAATTCCAGGTTTATTACCTAATTGAATCATAAGCAATGGTGCAATATAAACCTCTACTATATGCTTTTAATTGATTTCAAGCATTACAATGTATTTGACGTTGATTGAAACTTTTGACTTTTGAAGTTTGAACAATACTTGTTTTGTATTTTAATATTCACTACCAGTCAAAAGTTTTTGGGCAAAGTGTCTTCTGCTCACTAAGCCTGCATTTATTTGATCCAAAATACAGCAAAAGCAGTAAAATTGTGAAATATTTTTACTATTTCAAATAACGGCTTTATATTTAAATATATTTTAAAACGTAATTTATTCCTGTGATCACAGGGTATCCGCGGATCCTTAAAAAGTCTTAAAAAGTCTTAAATAACATTCTCCTAATATAAAAGTCTTAAATTCAGTTTCGATAGGTCTTAAATAGTTTTGGTCACATTTCTGCTAAAATATCTTCAGTCTTCGTTACTTAATTTAGGTCCCGATGGAAAATAACAGGTAAAGCATAAAGAAAACGTTTAAACGAAAAGAAAATGTTTTTTGAGCAGCAAATCAGAATATTAAAAATTATTTCTGAAGGATGTGACTGGAGTAATGATGGGATGGATGATTCAGGGTGAGTGATTCAGGAATGAATCACATTTTCAAATATATTCAAATAGAGAAAAGGTATTTATGTCAAATTTTAAAATATTTTTACGTTTTTGCTGTATTTTGGATCAAATAAATAAATGCAGGCTTGGTGAGCAGAAGAGACTTCTTTAAAAAAAAAAAAAAAAAAAAAACATTAAAAATCTTGCTGTCCAAAAATGTTTGACTGTTATAGTTTGAATTTCTTGTATGATTGGAACTTTTGACTTTTTAAAAGTTTAAACCATTTAAAAATTATTTAAAATACTTGTTTTCTTTTTAAATATGATTTAAAATGCAATTTATTCCTAATTTATTGTATTTTTCTGTAATTTATGACCTTTCAGAAATCATTCTAATATGCTGATTTGCTGTTTAAGAAGAATTTCTTATTATTATCAATGTTGAAATGAATGATCTATAACAGATGAAAAGAACGATTGGATAGGGATACGATTGGATCAGATCCCCTAAAGGGATTTCCTAATTCCTAAAGGTTAATAATTAAAAAAACTGTTAATAATTAGTTAAACAGAATTTTATTACATTAATTTAACACCATATACAACAGCCTATTTGCTGCACAGTCTGCAACTTTTGTTAGGGCACCTTATTTTGCGACATATTATTGATATTTAACAAATCTATTTCTTTCTCTCCCTGACCTTGTCTTTCTGCTTGAGCAGCACTAGTTGAAGCCTGAAAATATTGTAAACAATAACAGAACTAATTACACTGGTCGGACTAAGCTCTGTTTCAGATTGATACCTCCGGTTCAGGATGGTCCTCATCCTCATCACGTGCCTTTTTCAGTCGCGGAAAATACTTTTCAATACTCATCTGGATTGAAGCAGCAAACATTCAGTGTAAGAGTAAAGAAACGACATAATTTATAATACGTTTATTTGATTCACAGCTGCTACATAAAGTGTTTTGACCTCGACAACCCAACTAGCCTACATTTTACCGCAAACTTGCGACTAGTTAACTTTCTAAAGAAGGCGCAATCCAGTGTTGTTTTTGACAACCATCTTAGATTTAGTCTTAGTCTTAGTCTTTTGGACTAAAATGCTTCTTAGTTTTAGTCAAATTTTAGTCACTTTTATATGTGATAGTTTTAGTCGACGAAAAGTCAAAAAGGTTTTAGTCAAAAAAAGGGGAAAAAAGTAGTCTTTTAACAAATTAATGTAGGTCAGTAAGTATTTTGCTGTTGGGTAGTGTCCCTTATAAGTTCTGAAAATAGCAGATCTATAGTTCAACACAATGTGAGCTTCCGGATCGACTATTTTCACCAATAATTACAATAATGAAGGAATGTTTTAGACACAAAAGACAAACAAGGATGGAATGCTAAAATGGCTTGCCATACTAGTATGGCAAAGAGTATTTAATGCTAAAACGGCTTGCCATAGCATCAGATACTTTTTAAGTTTTAATTGGCATGCACAATAAGCGGAAATGTCATGCATTTTAAACGTCTGACGGACCACCCACTAACATTTTCGTCTATTCTCGTCTCCTCAACGAAAACTCACACACGTCTCGTCATGTTTTAGTCATCAACGAGCCATTTTTATCTCGTCATCGTCTCGTTATCGTCATGAAAAAAAAGTGGCGTCAACGAAATGATTTCGTCAAAAACAACACTGGCGCAATCGAGTTTGCTAAGGGTCGGGACTTACAGTAACATCAACACACTGAAACTATTGTATTCAGAATATAAAATATTTTATAGCACTTTTTAATCTGTGATTGTGTGTTAAAAGTGTTCACGAGATACCAACCTTTCGCCAGCCGTCTTCTCTCCACAGATGATCCAGACAGATGTGGTGTGTACGGAGGGGAGGGGCTGTGTGTGTTTGAGGGAGAGACGCGTGAGTGACAGAGAGATGAAGAGAGAGTATGGAAAGGACATGCAGTTGAACGAATTCGCTGCGTGTTTTAAATAGCGTACAAAAGAATAACGAAACGCAATATGTGACGGTCGGAATTGTTTTTTTTTTTTTTTGGTCGGTGTTGAATCTGTGGCGGTCGGAATTTAATCTGTGGCGCACCGCCACAGATTCGTCTATGTGTGGGAAACACTGTCAATTTTAAAACAGATGAGTAAATAGAAATAGAAAGATCTGAAGATCAGCATTTATCTGATTTGATTTTTATTTATTAGAATGATTTCTGATGGATCATGTGCCTGGAGTAATGATGCTGAAAATTCAGCTTTTAATCACAGAAATAAATAGCATTTTAAAATATATTCAAATAGAAAACAGTTATTTTAAATAGTAAAAATATTTATTTATCTATTTATTTTTACTGTTTTTGCTCTACTTTGAATCAAATAAATGCAGACTTGTTAAAAAACATTAAATCTTCCTGTTCAAAAAATTTTGACTTCTACTTTTGATGAAAATAAAAATGACAGAGCTCATAAAGCAATATGAATAATGATTATTGTGTATCGCTGCCTCCTTCATGCTAGGTTTGTCTTGAAGGGTTTTATAAGTTATCACTAGAAATCGATTTCTCTATTAGGTTTTTACTCCTGGAAGCGGGCGGTTGCGCTCTATTAAACACAGCCGCTAATGATTCAGTCTAACCCTCGCCAGGTTCTCTGAGTGATTCTTGTTTTTCAAGCTTTTTTTAACCGTGACACTGCTCTCTTTGGTTTTGAAGACTGGCCTCTTCGGCAGCGGTTATGAGTCAAAGCGGGATGAATCACTCTCATCCTGACATTCGTTTAGCTCAGACAGATCTCAGGCCGTTCGATGGGTAACGCCGGACTGAACCTTCTGTAAACTTCAGCCGCCTCGTTACGAGAATCTCGTTAGACGCTGCAGCTGAAGCCAGACAGCTTGTGTTTTGAGGCATTGGGTTGTCATCTTAAAGGCGAAGCGTATCATTTTTGCTAGTTTCAAATGGAATTGCGAAATTGATGATGGTTTACCGAAACACCGGCAGTTGCACCAGAAAAGTTTTTCAAGCTTTGTGTAACCGTGACACTGCTCTGATCTATAGTTATAAGACTGTTTAAAGGAGAAGTTGACTTCCAGAACAAAAAGTTACAGATAATTTACTCACCCCCTTGTCATCCAAGATGTTCATGTCTTTCTTCAGTTGTAAAGAAATTGTTTTTTGAGGAAAACATTTCAGGATTTTTCTCCATATAGTGGACTTCTATGGTGCCCCGAGTTCAAACTTCTAAAATGGTTAAATTGGTTATTTATTTATTTTTTAATTACAATTTATATACTTTTTAACCTCAACACTTGTTTTGCTCTCATTGCTCTCATTTTCATTATTATTAAATGGTTAAAATATTTTCTTTTAAATATGTAACAAATATAATTATTTTAATATCTAAATATATAGTATACTTTTATATTAAGGTAAAATAATTGTATTTGTTATAAAGATGATTATTATTATTATTATTATTATTATTATTATTATTCAGACTAAATCAGTTATTATTTAGATGATGATGATGATGATGATGATAATACATATTTATATAGCAATGAATAATTCAATATAGGTAATAATAATAATAATAATAATAATATTATTATTATTAATAATAATATTATTATTATTAATAATGATGATGATGATGATGATGATGATGATAATAACAATAATAATACATACAATAATAATAATACAACTATTATTATAATAATAATAATAATTGTTGATGTATAATTATTATTATTATTTAATTCATATGATTCACTCAAAAAAACACATATTTATATAATAATACAAAATAAATAATTCAATACTACTACTACTACTACTACTACTACTACTACTACTACTAATAATAATAATAATAATTATTGTTATTATTATTATTATTTATTAAATATTATTTAAATCTGTAAAAAATATTAAGTTAAAATAATTGTATTAATTATAAATATTATTATTACTATTAAAACTAAATCAGTTATCATTTAAATGATGATATAGTAATGATACATATTATATTATATTTTTATATTTATATAATAATACATATTAAATTTAATATAGGTAGTAATATTATTATTATTATTATTATTATTATTATTATTAAATTCATATGATAATGAATAATCTAACATGAATGAATGATGCATTTGTATAGCGCTTTCATTGTGTATTTCCATACACCCAAAGCGCTTTACAATCATATGGGGATCTCTCCTCAACCACCACCAGTGTGCAGCATCCACTTGGATGATGCGTCGGCAGCCACAGTACAACGGCGCCGGTGCGCTCACCACACACCAGCTACAGGTGGAGAGGAGAGAGTGATATAGCCAATTTAATGGAACATTAACATGATATAATAATAATAATAATAATAATAATAATAATAATAATACATATAGTACATATTATATAATATATTTATATTTATGTAATAATAATAAATAATAATAATAATAATAATACATATAGTACATATTATATAATATATTTATATTTATGTAATAATAATAAATAATAATAATAATAATAATAATAGTAATAATAATGATACCAATAATTGTGAATATGCAAAGATGATCAAACACCATTAACAAAAAAGGTAAAACAGCAATGTAGGACGATTTTAGGTAGAAAATGAGATGGGAGTTTTGCGACATTTAACTGTCTTGAACCGGGAAAAAAAAGGTAACTAAAAAAGTAAGACCCTTCTTCCTCGGCTGGGATCGTTTACTTGTGGATTATTGTGAAACTATCAGCTGTTTGGACTCTCGTTCTGACGGCACCCATACACATTTAATAGTCTGTTTGGATCAAGGTATTTACTTAGTG
>NC_133369.1:4036568-4041568 GCF_049309525.1 Garra rufa | reverse complement strand
GAACACCTTGTTTCATTTTGAACCTCTCCTCGACCGTGATGTTACTGTTTGTTTCAAATGCAAGAGTCTGTAACATTTTGTTATTCTGTCCCTCTCAGGAGCCGTTGGGGCCCAGTCCCTGTTCTCCGTGCCTCGGAGGCCCGGCTATGGCACCGTGGGGAAACCCATCAAGCTGCTGGCCAACTGCTTCCAGGTGGAGATCCCCAAGATGGATGTCTACCTGTATGAGGTCGACATCAAGCCTGAGAAGTGTCCACGCCGTGTGAACAGGTAGGCTGTGTGGGAGAATTGCTCAAAGCTTATCTCTAAACTCATTTCGACTCCTCCTGATGAGCGCTGTCTCTGCAGGGAGGTCGTGGACTCCATGGTGCAGCACTTTAAAGTCACCATCTTTGGGGATCGAAGGCCAGTTTATGATGGGAAGAAAAGCCTGTACACCGCCAACCCGCTGCCTGTGGCGCCCGCAGGGGTAAGTGAACAAAAACACAGTCAGACGCCTACCTAGTATACATATTTTAGGTGCACAAATTGTTGTCTAGTGACGCATGATATTCAGAAAGTTCATCAATTACATATTATCATACAAATACATACATTTAATGTAAGCTCAAGTGATTGATATTTGCTGATTTAATTTGATTTCTTGTTGAAATACCCATTGCAGTGCTGTTTTAAGATTATTGATACACAATTATAAAATGTTTTTAATCAATTTTATTTTCATATTTTCTTTTTTATTTTAATTACGTTATGTTGTTGTTTAGGGTTTTTTGTGCGTTTTTTATTTATTTATTAGATATGTCTTAATTGTTTTTATTACATTTTAGTATATTTAGTTTTAGTAAATCTAAACTCAAAATTCTAAAGTTAATCTAAACAAAACTAAAAAATTCTGCCTTGGAATAAATGTGGATATTAAAATGATCATGATATTAACAAGGTGTTTCAATTTTAGCATGATCATTGCATATCATTTTAAATATATATATATATATATATCATAAATTTCACTTGAAATTTTGTTAATGTAATTAAGGATTTACCTCTGAAATAATTAATTACATAGTAATTACCATAATTACATGGTAATTACATAGCAAAAATAGATAAATTTTATATTTTTATATTCAATATAGATCAATAAAAGGTCAATATAACACTGTTAATTAAATTATTATTACTGTGTTTTGGTAGAGATGAATTTGGGATGAACACAAATATTCCAGAAAGTTTTGAAAATATAATATATAAATCCAGTATAACATTTTGGATTAGATTTTATTTTTATACTATGGTTTTCATTTTTATATTAATGTTTTAGGAATGTTGTTGTGCTTTGTCACTTCTATTACTTTTTATTACTTTTTTAAATGTCTGTAATTGTGTAAAAATGTAATTAGGTTTTAGTTTATTTTTAGTGATGTTAGATATTAAACTAAAGTTAATCTAATTCAAACTAAATGAAAATGTGAAATTTTAGCTAAAACTAATTTTTAGTAACACTTATGTCAGTTAATGTTTATTTACATTTTTTTTCCAGTAAAATTTTTTTAAATATAACTTTAGTTTTAGTTAATAACACCGCCTTGCGCAATATTTGCTGAATGAAATCCAATAGTTGTTCTTATTTGTTCTAATTTGGTGGTGCTGATTCTAAAAATAGTGTCTGTTTTGCTTGAGCATGTCACTTTCTTCCCAAATACAAGTATTTTTGCTTTTGATGACCATTTGTAAAGTGTAGAAGTCTTGTGTTCTCCCTTAATTCGCAGAACTTACTAACTTTTAACTAACTTTTTTTTACTTAACCCATTTTTTTTCACCACTTTGCTGAAACTTTTGATTTTTGACTACTTTTGTTCTTTTTTTTTTTTTTTTTTTATAAATGATACATGTATGGGCCATTAAACTTATTTTTCATCTTTTTTCTTCTTTAAAAAGTGAAGTAAAAAAAATAACATTTATTTTATATTTTCTTTGTAAATTATAAAAATATGTAAAAACAAAAAGAAATGTGTCCTGCATTTTCATGACACCATTGAACAGTGAATGTTTTATTCCAGTGGCTGAGACTAATTTTAACTAAACCCATAAATTTATGATCAAGAAATATTCCCTCTTTCAAAGCTAAAAGGTGTGAGTAGATGGGTCTCGTCATTTTGAGGTAAATGTGTTCAAAAGTCTGAAAAATCTATGTGTAACTTTATGGAAGATCGCTACTAAACATCTTTTTTCTGCAATTAAACACACTTTTTTTGGGTGTTATTCCATAACATTTATTTTTATATGTATACCACTGTTCAGAACCATGCTAGCTAACCATGTGCTGATTAGCATCTTTAAGCTAGGTTAAAAAGTATCTAAAATTGTCACTACCGAAACAGTCATGACTGAAACATTTGGTGGAGTTTCAGTAGTGACATCTTTGTTTTTTGGGTGTTATCCCATAGAATTGTCACTACTGAAACAGTCAAAAAAATAAAAAAAAATTGTTTATTTCCCCCAGATATGATTATATGTTCCCCTTTGTCACTACCGAAACAATGATGACATATTTTGGTAGTGACAAAGGGGAACATATAATCCTCACATCTGGGGGAAATAAACTTTTAGTACAGTTATGCACATTTTTATTTTTTTTGTAATTTAGTATGACTTCAGAAAAGTGAAATGAAAAAAAAAAAAAATGAAATCAGAATGATCAACTTTTTGCCTTTTACAAAGAAAAATTAAATTCAAAATACAACAAATCTCATAAATTAGACTTGAAATATTGTTAAAAATTTTATTTTTATGAATTTACCTCTTAAAAAATATATAATAAAATAGCACAAAAAAATCATAGCTAAAATTAGTTTTTAGTTACACTTATGTCAGTTATTATTTTTTTTCAGTGAAATCTTTTTTAAATATATTTTAGTTTTAGTTAATAACACCGCCTTGCGCAATATTTGCTGAATCAAATCCAATAGTTGTTCTTATTTTGTTCTAACTTTGTGGTGCTGATTCTAAAAATGGTGCCTGTTTTGCTTGAGCATGTCACTCTTTCTCCCCAAATATGGTGCATTTCATAGTATTTTTACTTTTGATGACCATTTGTAAGATGTAGAAGTCTTTCTACATTGCATGGGTCAAATTATTGATTTTTCTTTTATGCCAAAAATCATTAAGAAATTAAGTAAAGATCATGTTCCATGAAGATTTTTTGTAAAATTCCTACTGTAAACATATCAAAATGTAATTTTTGATTTGTAATATGCATTAAGAACCTAATTTGGACAAATTTAAAGGTGATTTTCTCAGTCTTTTTGATTTTTTTGCATCCTCAGATTTCTGATTTCAAATAGATGTATCTCAGTCAAATATTGTCCTAGCTTATTTATTGAGCTTTCATAAGATGTATAAATCTCAGTTTTGTCAAATTTAACCTTATGACTGGTTTTGTGGTCCAGGGTCACATATAAGGTCAATATAACACTTTTATTTAAATTATTATTACTGTGTTTCTGTAGTGATGAATTTGGGAAGAGGATAAATATTCCAAAACGTTCTGAAAATACAATATGAAAATGAACTGCACAAATATTAGAAATGTCTACCTTGGATATTATACAAATTGCATACAAAGACATTTTTTCAAGATGTTTCCAACTCTGACTTTGGACCAATTCTGTAGAATGACCCATATATCATTTGAAAAATGTTCATTCTTATTTTGTGTTTTGCAAATAAGCATGTTGTATTATGTTTCCACAGGTGGATCTGGACGTTACTCTGCCAGGGGAGGGGGGTAAAGACCGACCCTTTAAAGTCACTATTAAATTCGTGTCCCTGGTGAGCTGGCACCTGTTGCACGAGGTACTGACTGGGCGCAGTATGCCAGAGCCGCTGGAGCTGGACAAGCCAATCAGCACCAACCCAGTTCACGCTGTGGATGTGGTGCTACGCCATCTACCCTCCATGAAGTGAGTCTCAGATAAACACAAGCTGGTCACCCTGACACTCCTACGTTTATAGTTCAGATCATATTTTTTATTGTTATATAGTGACATCAAAACTAGTTGAACAGTGCATAATTCCATGTGTAAGATATCAAAATCTCAAAGCAAGTGGTTTGTGGAAACAGATTATACTTAAAGTAAAAGTCTGAAAGCCTTAATTAGGGTTGGGTTATACAAGTCAACATTTTTATTCTGTGTTTTTACAAAACAGCTCCAGCTTTATGTTGCAGCTGAATAACACGAGCCTACAAAACGCTAAGGCCTAAGAGGCCTAACAAATAAAATGCCTGCAAAAACAACTAGACTAATGTAAATTTTAAACATTAAATTGTTAAAAACAAGTAAACAGTCAGTAATAAAATAGGAACAAGCAAATTAATAAGTTCATAGTTTTGTTTTCATAATAAAATATAGCTAAATTATTAAATTATTTATCACTAAATTATTTTTTTGTTCTTGGATTAACATTAATGAGAAGTAGCATGTTTATTAGGCTGCTGTCTCTTTAAGACCGAACGCACGTGGATCTAAATACTGTTTCGTATGCGTTTTCTTTCTCATCTGTTTACTTTCATTTAAGACAAAAAAGGCCTGTGTTTATGATGATAATACAGACATATTTCTGTGCATATTGTGTAGTAAATGTGAAAGATCCGGCCCAGAACAACCTTTTCTGCAGAGATTAATCTTTTTTGTATATTTTATTTTTTTAAGCTTTAAATTGATCAGATTTATTCCTGAAAAATAACATAACACAAAAATATGAACTATTTTCAACATTGAAAAAAATCAGCATATTAGAGTGATTTCTGAAGGATCGTGTGACACATACTGGATTAATGATGCTGAAAAATTCAGCTTTGATCACAGACATAAATTAGATTTTTAATGTATATAAAAATAGAAGGACGTTATTTTACATCGTAATAATATTTCACAATATTACATTTTTATTCTGTATTTTTGATCAAATAAATACAGCCTTGATGAGCATTAGAATCT
>NC_133369.1:3968264-4036068 GCF_049309525.1 Garra rufa | reverse complement strand
GGTGCATTATCATCCTGATACATGGTACCACCTTCAGAGTACAATGTCTGAACCATTGGGTGCACATAGTCAACGTTCACACCTGTTCTTACTGGTGGAATGTGCAGTCAGTGAAGATTGGCCACCAGGCTGCAAAAATATAGCCATGAAACCTCCAACATTATATTGGCCAGTGTTTCAGTTTCATTGTCCAACCCCACAGAGTGGTCTTATGAACAAGAAAAGTGAAGTTGGACATCTCCCATGGCATGCATAGTCACCAGATCTGAATATTATTGTGCCACTTTGGGGTGTTTTGGAGGAGCGAGTCAGATAACATTTTCCTACACCAGTATCATGTAGTGACCTGACCCCTGATCTGCAAGAGGAGAATGGCTCAAAATGCCTTTGGCAACTGTGCAGGACTTGTATATGACAATTCCAAAGACGAAATGCTCTATTGGCCAAAAAAAGGAGGCCCAACACCATACTAACTGTGGTCTAAAACCAGGTGTTTCAGTTTTTTTGTCCAACCCCTGTACATACTATAGAAATAGTAAGAGCAGTGTACTGCTATGCTTTCTAAACACAAGTAAGCAGTTTAACTCGTTGATGTCCTCTAGTGGTGGTTTGTTGTTAATTCATGTTCCTTGGCTCCATCTAGGTTCCCTTTGCAGTTGGAGAACGGCCAAACTGTAGAACGAACAGTAGCTCAGTATTTCAGAGAGAAGTACAACCTGCAGCTCAAATACCCCCACCTGCCCTGCCTACAGGTGGGCCAGGAGCAGAAACACACCTACCTGCCTCTGGAGGTCAGTCCTGACATCTACACATTCTCTTTTATGACCGCTGTTATTTTAGAATGACTTTAATTTACTGTTATAGTTTTTGTAAGTATTTTAAATTAGTTTTTTTTGTGTGTATTTTTTTCTTTATTTTTTTTGTGGGGTTACTTTACTTTTAGGTACAGTTTTAGCAATTATGTTGTGTGTTTTTGTCATATTTATCTTTGGGATTTTTGGATATTTTTATATATATTTTTAAATTTATTTTTCAATTTTAGTTAAAGTTGTAGTAATTTTGTTAAAAACAAAATATAAAAATATAAAAGTAAAATCCGAGGCAACATTTCTTCTTTTAATTAAGTTTAACGTAAAGTACTAAAAAAACTAAAACTAAGATATTAAAAAAGTAAATAAATAAATAAAAATGATAACACACAACAAAATTACTACAACTTTTAATTAAATAAAGTAAAAACAAAAAATCTAAAAGAACAATCCGAGGCAACATTTCTTATTTTCATTTACTTTAACTTGAAGTACTAAAATACCTAAAACTAAGACATTAAAAAGTAAAATAAATAAAATGAAAATGACAACACACAACAAAACTAATACAACTTTAATTCAATAAAGTAAAAACCAAGGCAACATTTCATATTTTCATTTAGTTTAACTTGGAAGTACTAAAATACCTAAAACTAAGATATTAAAGTAAATAAATAAATGAAAAATGACAACACACAACAAAATTAGTACAACTTTAGATAAAATTAAAGTTAAAACAAGAAAATATAAAAGTAAAATCCAAGGCAACATTTCATATTTTAATTTAGCTTAACTTGAAGTACTAAAATACCTAAAACTAAGATATTAAAAAAAGTAAGTAAATAAATAAATAAATAAAAATGACAACACACAACAAAATTACTACAACTTTAACTACAATTAAAGTAAAAACAAAAAAAATATAGAAGTAAAATCCAAGGCATTTCATATTTTCATTTAGCTTAAAATAAAATACAAAAATACCTAAAACTAAGATATAAAAAAATAATAAACAAATGAATCAAAAATGACAACACACAACAAAATTACTACGAATTTAACTAAAATTATAGTAAAGACTAAATATATAAGAATAAAATATAAAAGTAAAATCCAATGCAACATTTCTCCTTTTCTTTTAGTTTACCTTGAAAATACTAAAATACCTAAAACTAACATTAAAGTAAGAAAATAAATGGAAAATAACAACACACAATAAAATTACTACAACTTTAACTGCAATTAAAGTAAAAACAAAAAATATAAGAATAAAATATAAAAGTAACATTTCTCATTTTCATTTAGTTTAACTTGGAAGTACTAAAATGCCTAAAATTAAGATATTAAAAAGCTAAATAAATAAAAATGACAACACACAACAAAATCAGTACAACTTTAACTAAAATAAAAGTAAACAAAGGTAATATAATAATAAAATCCATGTCTTATTTTCATGTTGTTTGTCAAACAACTAAATAAATAAGTTAAATAAAATGACAACATGCAACTATTAAAATTCATTTTTAAAAAGTTATTTTAGTACTTAAATGTGAACTTAAAGTAAAATTTTACTAGGAATAAAGTTTACTGTTTTTTTAAATATTAGAAGTTTTTTTTATGGTTTTAAAAAATGACTTTCATAGTTTTTGTTATATTCCAAATAAAAAAAAATTAAATTTGCTGTTTAAGTTTTAAAGGTTTTTTTATTGATTGATTAGTTGTAATTAATTTTTGTGATACTAAATGAAAATGACAAATGTTGCTTTGGCAACTATCTGAAATATAAAAAGGAAATTTTCTAATTAATTTGAACTGTTTGTGTGTATTATATTGTGTTATATTATTAGTTAACTATAATAACTCCAGTTCTCATGCTGTCTCGTAGGTGTGCAATATTGTAGCAGGGCAGCGGTGCATCAAGAAACTGACAGATAATCAAACCTCCACCATGATCAAAGCCACAGCGCGATCAGCACCAGACAGACAGGAGGAGATCAGCAGACTGGTGAGTGGCCTTAAAATCTACAGCCATTGCATAATAATTCACATCCACATCATCTATGTATTTAAACCTGTCCTGTCATGTTCCTGCTGTCCGTGCGGCCCATCTGAATGAGTTCAGAGTGCTGTCTGTGTTAATGGAGGTCAGCCACGACCTTATTGTGAGCTGATTAGCTGCGATCTCTCCTCGAGAGCACTTTGTGAACTCCTTACCCCGTTCCCTGCAGATTTACAGTCTTCCTGCTGCGACAGGTCTGAGCTGATAAAGCGTGATTGAAGCGCTGCTGCTCTTTATACCTTATTAAAATGACAGCCAATCAGGCGCTGAATCTGTGTTGCCGTGGCTGATTTTTCATTTAGATGTAGAATCTCCCAAACAGGATTGGAGAGGCAGTGTGGGAGGAATGCAAGTGACGAGGCCAAAAAAATGTACCGAAACGAAAAAGTCTCACTTTGAGACGGAGCTAAAAATACCGTGGTGAGAGTATTTTTGCACTGCGAAGTACAGCAGGATCTGAGCTGGGATATCTTGAGCTCGTTGCATGAAACGTTTCTGACAAACATCCTGCGTTGTTTAGTCAGTCTCAGGAGAGTTTATTCATTTCAGGCTCTTACTGAATACTGGCTAATTAAAGCCACAATTTGACCATTTAACGGAAGTACATACACTACCATTTTAATGTTTTTTAAAGAAGTTTCTTCTGCTCACTAAGCCTGCATTTATTTGATCTAAAGCACAGCAAAAATGGTAATATTGTGAAATATTTTTACTATTTAAGAATAACTCTTTTCTATTTGAATAGATTTTAAAATGTAATTTATTCCTCTGATCAAAGCTAAATTTTGGCTGAAGATCTGAAATGTACACTCTATATATGTGTGTGTAGATATAAAAGAAATGAGAAATTATAGAAATGAATACTATTATTTAGCATGAATGCTTTAAATTGATCAAAGGTGATAATAAAACATTTGTGACCCTGGCCCACAAAACCAGTCATAAGGTAAAATTTGACAAAACTGAGATTTATACATCATATGAAAGCTCAATAAATAAGATTTCTATTGATGTATGGTTTGTTAGGTTCGGACAATTTTTGACTGAGATACATCTATTTGAAATCAGAAATCTGAGGATGCAAAAAAATCAAAAAGACTGAGAAAATCACCTTTAAAGTTGTCCAAATTAGGTTCTTAACAATGCATATTACAAATCAAAAATTACATTTTGATATGTTTACAGTAGGAATTTTACAAAAAATCTTCATGGAACATGAACTTTACTTAAGTTCTCAATGATTTTTGGCATAAAAGAAAAATCAAAAATTTTGACCCATGCAATGTATTTTTGGCTATTGCTACAAACAAACCCCAGCGACTTAAGACTGGTTTTGTGGTCCAGGGTCACATTTATAATGTTACAAAAGTATCTATTTCAGATAAATGCTGTTTTATTTATCAAAGAAACCTGAAAAACAAAATTTGCTCAGCAACATAATAATACAAATGTTTTTTTGAGCAGCAAATCGGAATATCAGAATGATTTCTGACTGGAGTAATGATGCTAAAATTTCAGCTTTGAAATCACAGGAATGAATTACATTTTAAAATATATTCAGATAGAAAACAGTTATTTTAAATAGTAAAAATATTTCTAAATTTCTAAATTTTTGCTGTACTTTGGAACTTAGTGGAACACATTTTAGTATTATTTGTATAATATTATAGATTTTAGTATTTATTAATATTTTTAGTTAGCTTTTATTTTATATTTACTTTTTTATTTCGATTTTAGTTTTGGTGATGTTAAGACTTCAACTTATTATTATTTTTAATTCGTTTTTTAATTCTTTTTTTTTTCAGTTTTAATTTTAGTTGTAAGATTGTGCTTTTATGATTTTTTTTTTTTTTTTTTTTTGAATTTTAATTTTAGTTTTAGACATTTAGTACTTCATAATAGCATTTATTAATATTTTAATTTGTTTTAGTTTTCGGTTTTCAAGTTTATGTGCTTTTGTCGTTTTTCTTATGGTTTTTTTAAGTTCTGTTTAGATAATTTATTTTTTATTTTAGTTTTATTAATTGTAGTACTTCAACTTATAGTATATATAAATGCCAATTAAATTAATATATACAAATTTGTATTATAAGTTAATGAAAATATGTTTATCTTAAATGTATTATTTCAGTTTTTGTTTTAGTAATTGTAGTACTATAACTTATAGTAATTAGTGTTATTATTATTAGTTGGCTTTCATGTATATGTGTGTGTATAATTGTGTTTATGATGAAATTTTTCACCTAACATTTATATTTTATTATATTTTACATATTTTAAATAGTTTCAATTCACAATAACAACACTGCTAATAGATAAAAGCATTAATATACACATACGTATTGCTACTTGTAAAGGTAAGCATCTGTCTTACTGTTATTACATATTCAATGCATTAGGAATTGGTTTGGGAATCTGAACAAAACCTATAATCACAGTTTGCACTACATGCATGAATGATATTTCAAATCATGCGTCTTCAAGCAGAACTGTGTTGTTTTCATCAGAAAAAGTAATAAAATAATTAATAAAAACAGCTGTAACATTAAAAGCAACATACAAGTGAAGTTGCATGCTGTTTTGTTTTATTTAGGTGCATTAAATCAAAATGCATAAAAAAGAGAATGCACTACATATTAAACAGTACATTTAACGCAAATAAAATCATGTGTAAATAGAATAAAATAGAATCATGTCAGCTGGTTATAAACTCATTTCTGTTCTTGCAGAATGTGTCAGCAGCTGTTTGTCTGTGTGTTTGCAGGTGCGCAGCGCTAACTATGAAGCAGACCCGTTTGTGCAGGAGTTCCAGTTTAAGGTTCGAGACGAGATGGCCCACGTGACGGGGCGCGTGTTGCCCGCGCCCATGCTGCAGTACGGGGGCAGGGTGAGCACAGAGCACTTTATGGTACCCTTCCTTTCAATCACCCACATCTCTCTGTGTCTGTCTGTCTGTCTGTCTGAATGAATGAACGGCTCGTCTCCCTGAGGAACTAACGGCTCCTAACCGCTGCTGCTGTTGTTGTGCGTGTGTGGAATAACTCCCAAAACAAACAAGCTTGCAGTGATTTGTCTCTAGATACTTGTATGCACCATTTAAAATAAAAGTTAGGCTGTCTGTATAGTCTGAGATTGAATTTTGGTTTTGTCTGATTTGGTCTGTTACATTTACATGCTTTTTAAGTTATAGGATAATAGGGGTGTGCGATATGACGATTTTTGATTCAAATGTCTCCACAATCTGCTTTTGAAAAAATATCATAGTATCGTGCTACAGCGTGCCTCCTTCTTAATACACTGTACAAAGCGACATACATTCACTCACGGGGCACTGCACTTATTTGCGATCACAAAAGTACATTATTTGCATGTGTTTTAAAAGCCTTGCCGGTTCCGACATGCACTTCATGACTACACCTGAAGCACCTGCACTAAAAGTCTGTCAAACAGCGCCTGGTTACTTGACTAAGCTATCTTTCGTGTCTGATTCGCTGATACTGTCAAAAACACACAAGGATTACATATAAACACAGTTGGTTATGTCTAAAGCGAAACTGAACAGTTGAGAGAAAACTGATGCACGCCTGTAGATAGTAGATGCGTGCAGCTCTTAAAGGAGTAGTTCACTTTCAGAACAACAATTTACAGATAATTTACTCACCCCCTTTGTCATCCAAGATATTTGTCTTTTTTTCTTCAGTCGTCAAGAAATTATGTTTGTTGAGATAAACATATCTGGAAATTTCTCCATATAATGGACTTAAATGGTGCCCCGATTTTTTAATCTTCAAAATGCAGTTTAAATGCAGCTTCAAATGGCTGTAAACAATCCCAGCCGACGAAGACGGGTCTTGTCTACCGAAACGTTCGGTCATCTTCATACCTTAAAAGCACTGAAACTCGTCCAGCACTAGGGCTTGCAGTGCACGTTCGCGAGACTCTAGTGCAGTCATTCCCAAAGGCGGGTCGCGGGAAATATTGTATGGGTCGCCAAGTCGAGCACTATTTTTCAGTGCGCTATATACTCTTGATTAAAATTTATATGTGTAGTTCACCTATTAGCCGCACGAGGGAGCTCGTTGTTTTCTTCTTCTTCTTTCTTTTTTTTGTTGTTGTTCTTTAGCTGCGCTCTGCATCGCCTGTTTCATACTCCGTCTGCAGTGCATATGCGTTGCGTATTTTTTTCCGCACCCATGTTAACGGATTGGAGCGTTCACACTGCACGCGGTTGCTGTCCAGCAGTGCGTCCCAGAAGCAATGCGTTTGCAGGGGAGCAGCGATCATTTCGGCAGAGTCTATTTTTTGCTGTGCTGCAAGCGCTGCATGTGCTGAATTAAAGTGACAGCGCATTGTTCGCTGTAAAAATGAACATGGATTGACACGAAAATGTCCCATAAATGCATATAAATGAAGTCCACTTTTTCACAGTCAACACGTGGCTTTTTGGCTAGGTTTAAAATAAGGAAAAGTGCCGTTTTAAAGAAAAAGGCAACATAATACGTGCACTTGTCCAGGCAGAAAAGTTCTTTAAAGCATTGTTTTTAATAAAGATTTAATGCGAAAGAAAAGCATGAGAGCCGACTGTTTCTGTCTGTGGTAAGTTTTAATTAAAATATTTTTTGATAGCCCAATTTCAATTAGAAAAGGAAGCTATAGCCTCCCTATGTTGTGTTTAAATGTGTTGCAACTTGCTTGAGCAACTTAATATACAAATCTAGAAGTCAAGTGCATTGAATAATATGTTGGTTTTTATTGAGTTTAAACGTGAAAATGTCTGTTACTGTATTAGTGTACTGTGATAAAAGAGGATCACAATGCTGAAAAAGCACTTGTGGATTTGAAATCAAAATAACGGATAAATATTGTGTTTGTGGTAAACGGCATTTTCTGCAAATCTGCATTTTACTTAAATAAATAAAAAATGGTGCTTTGTCAAATATCTGTATCTCTTTTAAATAGTTAAGTGGAAGCATGACCTTAAAAATGGTCACACATATTTTGTTAATGCATAAATTCTCTTCGTGATATATGAACTATATGGGCTTAATGTTTATTGGGTCACAAGGATTTATCGACTTTAAAATGTGGGTCCCCAGAAAAAAAGTTTGGGAAACACTGCTCCAGTGGAACAGATGTGGTCCAGTCGTGACAGCACTGAGATTCCTGCTCCGTTAGAAATGGCTGGCATTTTCCACACTTGCACCACCATCTCGTCTCGTTTGAACGCGGTCTGCCCGAGGCTTGTGTCGTCGCCGCCGCCGCCACAGTATTCTTCCTCTGACAGAGTTCATCGTCTGTGTATTCCGGCTCATCTGCACCATCTCATGTGCTCCTCCAGCTTCAAAGTCGTCCCACATCGTTGTACTTTATGTTGTACCTTGTTGCTAAAGAGTATTTGATTGCGTTGCACTTCTCTCTTCTCAAGTTCGCTTTGTAAACACTGGGTCTGTAGTTTCGCATACGTCACGCGTGACCTTTCGACGTGAGTACGTAGAGTTGCGAACGCGCACTACAAGCCCTATTGTCGGACGAGTTTCAGTGCTTAAAAGGTATATAAAAATATATTTTTCTAAGAAAATGACCGAACGTTTCGGTAGACAAGACCCTTCTTTGTCGGCTGGGATCGTTTACAGCCATTTGAAGCTGCATTTAAACTGCATTTTAACGGCATATTGAAGATTTAAAAATTGGGGCACCATTTAAGGCCATTATATGGAGAAATTTCCAGAAATGTTTATCTCAAAAAACATAATTTCTTGACGACTGAAGAAAAAAAGACATAACCATCTTGGATGACAAGGGGGTGAGTAAATTATCTGTAAATTGTTGTTCTGAAAGTGAACTACTCCTTTAAAGCGACAGAACTAAACATGCTGTCGATTGTCATTTAAAGGAACAGTTCCCCCAAGTTTACTCACTCACGGGGCTCTATGCTTACTTTTCTTGTTAGGAGTACTTGAGGAGCCTTCCCATTACGAGGTGAAATTTGAAAGTGATTTACAGGGGATTTTTTTTTTATTTATTTTTTTAAACCATTTCATGTTTAATGAGGCTCAGAGGTGGCATGAGTGCAATCAAATTCATAAGTTAATGTTGAGATTAATGTTTTGAAAATGAAATTTTGAATACAGAAATATTTAAATTTAAAATTTAAATAACTAAAAAGATCTGCCAGCAGGTGGCGGCAAGACACTGATTTAATTACTGAATCATATCATTCATTTGATTCGTTTGAACGGCTGGTTCATTCAGGAATAAAGCATTTCTCTTTATGAATGGGAAATTGAATCATTTCACTAGAAAACACACGTTCATTCATAAACGAAACACCGCTGTTTGAATGGAGATGCGCAGCGGCTCAGTTGTGACTTGTTTCAGACTACTTTTGACGATGAAACAGAGCAAAATCGGGCAATAGTGTTGTAGTCAGAAAATGTAAGTCACTTAATAATAAGTTCTTGTTTATTTAACTGTTGTATTAAATCAATATCTCATTTACAAACTCCCTTAAAAATGATTAAAAGCTGTCACTCATCTTGGTTCGCAATATCACAAAGCTCTATTATAATTAACGAAGCTCTCTATGCTACATAATCAATCTCTTAAATACACATTGTCTCTACTCTTTGTTTATGAAAGGATTTGTGAGATATGTGTGTGATACATTACTCAACATTGCAAAAACACATAGAAACCTTTGAAGCTCCCCTGAGCGCAAACACAAATATGCTCATCAATATTTTATCATAGTCGCAAATGCGAGTGAAATGGTCACAATATAGAGCCCTGACTCAGATGTTGTCCCAAACCTCTATTAAAATTTCTTGTGCCGAGCACAAAAGAAGACATTTTAAAGAATGTGGATAACTGTAGCTGGTCAGCGGGGAACAATAAATAAAATACTATGGAACTGGGGACCTAGCAACTGTTTGGTTACCCAAATTCTTCAAAATAAGTTTTATGTTCAACGTGTTTTATGTTTTAAAAAAAACATGAGTGAGTAAATCATGATTACATCAAAAAGTAAGTCATATTTGGGTGATGGTATGCTAATAAAACAAAACACAAAGAAAAATCCACTCACTGCTCTTGACTGAAGAACTTCAGAGTCAATGGATAATTTATGCCTATAGTGTTTTATTTTTATATTTGTTATTTCAGTTTCTTGATAAACACACCTGCTGTACCTGAAAATCAAAGCACTGTTTGTTTTATTTGTATATTATGTGTATTTGTATCATGTAGCCAATCTTTGTTATTAAAAAAAAAAAAAATAACAAAGATAGGCTATGTGTTACAAATGCACATAATATACATTTTTTTTATTTATTTAAAGATTATTATCTTCACCCACTAAACAGCCGCCATTCTTTTTATTTTATATTTTGTTACCATCTAAGGCTTTGGTTTTAAAGCAGGGAAATTAGTTTGGCTGTACTGCTCAGACAACTTGCAAAATAGTAAAACCAACGTGACAAAGAATCATGATAAAATCGTAAATCGTGATATTTCTGAAAAAAATCATGCTATGATGTTTTTGCCGTATCGCCCACCCCTACAGGAGAATCAGAGTCGATGTTAACTCATGATGTAGTATAAAAAGGGCCTAAAATGAACACTTGCCAAGCGCCGAATGCGAGTAAAAATCTGTTATTAAGTCTTAAATCATAAAGAGTTTGGAGAAAATCGGATATGTGTCAGATACGTGCTCATCGGCATCAGGTTTTAAAGTGAAACATTAATAAATGTATTGTAATTTTACTGTTGTTCTATAAAACAAATAAAATAAAATAATGGAAACAATCATTCCAACAGCTTTAATAATGCATTTATTATAACATTCACACATAGTGTTCAAATTGGGACCTGTAATATTTTCTAATGTTTTAAAAGAAGTCTTTTCTGCTCAGCAAGGTTGCGTTTATTTGTACAAAATTTCAAAAGCAGATGCCTGATTTAAAAAGGGGGTCTTAAAAATGGCCAAAGAATATCAGTTTACTAACTTATTAATTTTAAGTTAAATTGTTCTTTGTTGGTAGGCTGTAATGTCTACTAGAATGTAAAAAAAAATATTCAGTGTTAAGTAAATATTTTAAAATTGTTTTGTAATTGATTTTTTTGTCTTCGAAAAGCAAGACAAAACCATAAAAAGCACATTTTGGCTATTTAATTTATGCCATGGTGAAAAAAACGAAAAACCATATTTGGTAATTGGCCTTCAGCCCAGTGTTTTACTTTGTTTGGTTTCGCCTTCGAATTTTCATTTCAGTGCATTCCTAGTAAACATGTTTAGTCATTGTAGAAGCCTGTTTTTGCAAAAAGAGTCTTGTCGCCGGTAAAAATAAATTTTGGCTGGTAAATTTAATCACGTCACCGGCCATTGGCAGGAGTGGCAAAAAGTTAATTTTAGGCCCTGAGTATAAATATGGTTCTAAGTGTTAATGTGAAGTGTTATTGTTGTTATAAGTGTGAAATGTACTTGTACAGTTGTTTGAGTTCCTCTCATGTTTGGTGTCAGTATCAGTGTTAGCCTTGTGCTGCTGTGTTTGTGCTCTCACACGTCCTGTGCAGCAGATCAACCGTGAGCTGTCGTTACAGAACCGCACTGTGGCCACACCCAGCCATGGAGTTTGGGACATGAGAGGGAAACAGTTCCACACCGGCGTGGAGATCAAGATGTGGGCCATCGCCTGCTTCGCCACACAGAGACAGTGCAGAGAAGAGATACTCAAGTGAGTCTCTACGCCATACGGACTTTCAATATTGGTATACTTTTCTTCCACTTTCTTAAAAGTGCCAGGATGTCACAATTTTGGGGGGAAAAAAATTAAATTTGCTAAAAATTGCAATTGCGATTTTTTTTAAAAATTGGGTTTAAGAAAAATCCAGGTTTGCTGTGCTTGTTTCCAGTGCTGCACAATTTGGCCAATAAATATCAGCATGGCTATAAAATAATAATTTTAATAATAAATAAATAAAAATATTTTAAAAATGTAAAATATATAATATTCATAATAATAATAAAAATAATAGTAAATAGTAATTAAAAACAAAACATTGCATTTGTAATTAACTGTCAAATAAAAATATATATATTTAAGAAAAATATAATGATAATAATAAATAATAAAAATAGCTAAATTAAAGCAAAAAAGAAATATTACAATTGAAGTAGTTCACTGTAAAATAAAAATTTGAGTAGTTAAGAAAATATAATATTAAATAATAATAATAATAATATATTACTTTCGTAATAACTCCGTAACACATACAAAAAGGAGTATTCAAGAAAAATATAATAATAACAGTAATAATTATAAAAGGAATAATAATAAATAATAAAAATATAAAAATAGCTAAATTAAAACAATAGTAAATGTTACTATTGTAATAGTTTACTGGAAAATAAACATTTGAGTAGTTAAGAAAAATATAATAATAATAATAAAAATAAAAATAGAAAATGGTAAATAAAAACAAAACTTACTTTTGTAATTTACTTTCAAATAAAACGAGTATTCAAGAAAAAATATAATAATAATAATAATAGGAATGATAATAAGTAAGAAATGTTGCTATTGTGATAGTTCACTGTAAAATAAAAATTTGAGTAGTTAAGAAACAATAGTCATAATAATAATAAAATAAAGTTAATGTGATATTTTTACAGTATAAATAAATCAGGAATTAAGGAAAATTATTAATAGAAATATTAATAGTAATTAATTTTATATTATAATATAATTATAACATATTATAATATATAATAGTAATAATAAAATATTTATTATTATTTTTATTATCATTAAATATATATATTTTTTAATTTATTGCAGATCATAATAATAATAATAATAATAATAAAAATAATAATAATAAATAAAAAACTATATATATATTAAAACTACATTAAACTAAAATACTTGAATGTAAAAGAAAAAAAAATAGTATTCAGTAAAATAATTGTATTATATTGTAGTTTTATTTTAATTTAATACTTTTATATTGCAACTGTAAAATTGCAATATGTTATTTTCAAACGTTAAACCATCAAACTTTAGTTTAATGTAAAACCTCAAGGAGGTAAGAGCACATACAGTGCTTCACTCTGAAAACACACAGTGCATATATTTCTTGAATTAAATCACAGGCTTAGTCATTTGACTATTGCAGTAAACAATATCGCAATTTCCATTTTATTTTGATTAATCATGCGGCCCTAATCACCAGTGCAGTACTTTTCATCCTTATAAGTTTTTGAATTATGTTTCTCCCTACAGGGGTTTCACCGACCAGCTGCGTAAGATCTCAAAGGACGCCGGGATGCCGATCCAGGGTCAGCCGTGTTTCTGTAAGTACGCACAGGGAGCCGACAGCGTGGAGCCCATGTTCAGACACCTGAAGAACACCTACTCTGGCCTGCAGCTCATCATCGTCATCCTGCCTGGAAAAACCCCTGTCTACGGTAAGAACGCCTCACATGCATGCAGAGCCACCCTCCTGAGAAATGCCTTCAGATTAATAAACCCACGTTTGATTTGTGCAGCGGAGGTGAAGCGTGTTGGAGACACTCTTCTAGGAATGGCCACTCAGTGTGTTCAGGTGAAGAACGTGGTGAAAACCTCCCCTCAGACGCTCTCCAACCTCTGCCTCAAAATCAACGTCAAACTCGGCGGCATCAACAACATCCTGGTGCCACATCAAAGGTTTGTAACTGCTTTGCCCGCCTTGTTTTGATTGACAGAACATAAACGGCTCTGCTGATTGGCTGTTTTTAAACAGGCAGATTCTAATAACGATCATTATTATTCATTGCATTGATTCCCAACCTTATTTGACATTAAACCTTAGAGGGGCTTCAAATAAATATTAGTTAACATTTAAATAATTTAACAACATATTTACATGTTCACAGTTCTATGATGTCGGTTAATGATCACATGATCAAACAGGTAAATATTTAATCTTTTTTTAGCAAGTGTTTTTGATAGTTTTTATTTTATTATTTATATATAGGAGTGAATGCCTTGGACAAAAAAGTTTATTATTATTATTATTATTATTGTTGGCCCAAATATTGTATAACACAAAATAATAATAATAATAATAATTATTATTATTATTATTATTATTGTTGTTTTTATAACAATAATATTAAAATGTATTATTGTTAAGTAGTAGTTTTAAAATTAAGACAAAAATATAAGCTATTACTGTTGGAAATTATATTGGAAATTTATTTTAGACTACACATTTCTAATACTCTAGCTTTTATTTAGGTGGAATACTGGTTATTATTATTGTATAGAAGCCTGAAAAAATAATATTTGATTATTTTATTTAGACTACAAGTTAAAATACTAATATTTATGTCTTATAATATTTCATTCCTAGCTTTACAATGTTAAAACTCTCAAGTAAATATCATGTTTCATTAAGATATTTTGTAAATTTCCTACCATAAATATAACAAAACTTAATTTCTGATTGTCAATAGAACTCAATTTTATTTTATTTTTGCACCATCAGATTCCAGATTTTCAAATAGTTGTATCTTGGCCAAATATTATCCTATTGACTGGTCCTTATTACTGGTTTTGTGGTCCAGCATCACATATAGTAGCTTTAACTCTTTAAAAATAAAGAAATGTAGCCTATTATTTTGAAAAATGTACATTTGATAATTATAATCTTATTTTAGTCTAAAAGTTTTTAGAACTTTTAAAAATTCAAATCCTTTGGCTTTTATTTTGCTGTAGTGCTGGTTTTATTTTACCCTCTATTTGATTATTTATTTGCTGTTCATCAAACTCATGAAACCCCTGCAGATCACTCATAAACCCCCTTTTGTGAAACCCTGATTCATTGACTATATTACAAACAGACATAGACACCACATCCAACGCAGTATTAAAGGAGTAGTTCACTTTCAGAACAAAAATGTACAGATAATGTACTTACCCCCTTGTCATGGTCACCCAAGATGTTCATGTCTTTCTTTCTTCAGTCGTAAGGAAATTATGTTCTTTGAGGAAAACATTTCAGGATTTCCCTCAATATAATGGACATCTATGGTGCCCCCGAGTTTGAACTTCCAAAATGCAGCTTCAAAGAGCTCTAAACGATCACAGGCGAGGAAAGAAGGGTCTTATCTAGCAAAACGATGGGTTATCACCATAGAAGTCCATTAAATGGAGAGAAATCCTGAAAAGTTTTCCTCAAAGAACACCATTTCTTTACGACTGAAGAAAGAGAGACATGAACATCTTAGATGACAAGTGGGGTGAGTACATTATCTGTACGTTTTTGTAATGCTAATGGCTGGTTTGTGATGGTGTTAAATATGGCTCATGAACTCTTAACTAATGTAGTGTTTATATGTGTGTGTTTTTTATTTTTAGGCCGTCAGTGTTTCAGCAGCCAGTCATCTTTCTGGGGGCGGATGTGACACATCCTCCTGCAGGAGACGGGAAGAAACCCTCCATTGCAGCGGTCAGTATAGCTTTGGGCTGAATGATATAACACATACGTTATGTATGTTTCATAACATTATGTAATGGAATGATTTCTTGTGTGTATGTGTGGATAAAGGTGGTGGGCAGTATGGACGCTCATCCCAGCAGGTACTGCGCCACAGTGCGTGTCCAGAGACCCAGACAGGAGGTGATTCAGGACTTGGCCTCGATGGTGCGAGAGTTACTCATTCAGTTCTACAAGTCCACTCGCTACAAACCCACCAGAATCATCTTCTACAGGGACGGTGTGTCTGAGGGCCAGTTTAGACAGGTCTGGATTTATTTGGATTGCCCATCACTAATAAAAACATTTCCTGTTTATTTAAAAATAAAACGTGAACGTGTTTGTGCTAGCAGGTGTTGTATTATGAGCTGCTGGCCATTCGAGAGGCCTGTATCAGTCTGGAGAAGGAGTACCAGCCTGGCATCACGTACATAGTGGTGCAGAAACGCCACCACACGCGCCTCTTCTGTGCCGATCGCAATGAAAGGGTAAGTCTTCATCCTGACGCTACTAAGCCCCATTTCAAAGCCACATATGAGAGATAAATCTTAAGTTATGATGAAAGATTGCTTATGAATGTGAGGCTTCAGATGCATGGTGCACTTGAATGATTTTTCTTTTATGCCAAAAATCATGAGGATATTAAGTAAAGATCTTGTTCCATGAAGGTATTTTGTATATTTCCTACTGTAAATATATCAACTTAATTTTTGATTAGTGATATGCATTGCTAAGAACTTCTTTTGGACAACTTTAAAGGTGTTTTTCTCATTATTTAGATTTTTTTTTTTTTTTTTTGCAACCTCAGATTCTGGATTTTCAAATAAGTTGTATTTCGACCAAATAGTGTCCTATCGTAACATCAATGGAAAGCCTGTTTATTCAGCTTTCAGATGATGTATACATCTTAATTAAAAAAAAATACTCTTATCACTGGTTTTGTGTTCCAGGCCCACATTTTAGTATTATTTATGTAGTATTTTTTATTATTTTGAATTTGCGTTTATTTTTATGTGTTCAGTTTTCATTCATTTTAGTTTAGTGCTTTTGTCATTTTTATTTTTTTTCAATACATTAGCTCAGCTTTTCAGTTAATTTTTCTGTCAAAAACTAAAGTTTTTTTTTTTTTTTTAATGTTTAATGGTTTTTTTTCTGTTTATTTCCCACACAGGTGGGTCGCAGCGGAAACATTCCTGCTGGTACGACAGTCGACACGGATATCACACACCCCTACGAGTTTGACTTTTACCTCTGCAGTCATGCTGGAATACAGGTACAGACAAACACATTTTCACGGCCTGAAATGTCACTTTCAAGCCACCCGCTGGTCTGGTGTTGTGTGTAAAATGGCTCCTTGTTTGCTTGACAAATGATTTTGCACGCAGATTAAGATTTAGCAGCGAGAATAACCATTATGTAATCCAGTACAGGCGTCCAGTCAGAGTATAAAAGGGTGAATGTCACATAATTATGCTAAAAAAACTCGAAAGAAAAATGTCTGGACACATCATAAAAATAATTAAAGAAAAGAAAAAGTTAAAGTATATGGAAGCTAATTTCCACCACAAATTAAAATAAGATAATTGCAACTGACCATATGCACAGAGCGTTCTTTAGAACTTCTGCATAATGATAAACCAGCTCTTAAACTTCCGCTGAAGCTCATTTTATATGTGCTATATATAGGTGGACGCTCTTGAGACTCCTCTACTTTCTCGTTCTTATCAGAAACTGAGAAAAATAATAATTGCGACATCGTAAATAATGATAACGGCATGAACATTCAGTTTCATGTTATTTAACAACATATCATTTAAATGCCGAGCCTGTAATCCCAGGAGAGTACCTGCATAGTTGAACATTTAAATGCTGACAGAAAAACACTATCATAACGTGTTTAGGCTAACGTTAGCTAGCTAGCGATACTTCTCTTCAAGGATATCTTAATCATATTCATTTTTTTTTTCTTTCTTTCTTTTTTCTTTTTTATTGAGCACAATAAAACATATATAGACAGCAACATAATGACATAGGCTGAGACCAGTCACCGATATATACACACATATATGCAAATGAGACACAGAGGGGGAGAGAACAAAACAAAACAAAAAAAAAGAATACAAGAAGATGGGAACAAAAATGGGGGAAGAACAAAAAACAAGCTGTAAATGTATGGATGTGGTAGTTTAAATGGGTACAGAGATAAGTTAAATCCATATTTTCATGAGTTGTAATGGTAACCATTATTATTATCATGATTAATTATTGAATAGGGAGCAATACAATATACAATAGTAGTGATATTACAGATCTGGCCATTTAAAATGCGCGCGGGAAGTAAAGTGGTCTCGCGTGACACCGGTGTATTCCAAAGGAACACGGAAAATACAATGACATAGGAAAGACATGATCAGTAGGGGGCAGTCATGTAACGCACTGGACTGGAGCAGGCTGAAAACATTGCTGCAAAATAAAAGGTACGGTAACCTGGAGGGGACACCTTCGGTTCACTTATGTTTGTCGTGGCCACACAAATGAATTCGTAGGAACGTCATATTACTTTTTGTCATTGCCACGAGATATTAATTCCTGGGAATGTCATATTATGTCGTGGCCACAAGATTATTTTGTCGAGGTAACGACATCCTTATGTTTAATTCATAAACAAACCTGCGTAACCATAACCCAGGATTATCAGAGATAGGTTTATTTATATTTTTTATTTTGAGTTAAGAAATGTTTTTATTAATTGTTATAGAAATTAATGCAATATTAAGTTATATATTAACAATAGGCAATGCTGTATATGCGAATGTCTGTGCGCGATGTAGACAGCATTCAAAAGTTTATCAAGAATTTATTACATATAAGTACTTCAAATTAAATAGCACTGCAAGAAACATTTTATGCATCCTTAAGTCTTATCCATTAATTGATCCTTTTTTTCTGTAATAAATGTATTATTCGTTTATATTCAGTATGTCCCCCTTAATTTCGATCTCTTAACATTCCGAATCTAAATGATAAATGCTGACATGCCATGAAAGCTTTGATTATACTATATGGCATATATTCATTTTTAGTCTAATTATAACCTATATAGTGTTTCATTGTCGAGTGAATCATTCACGTTCCATTTGTAAATCGTATGGTCACACACGGGCATTAATACAATCATAAAGTCAAAACTTTATTGGCATAATTGTAGTTCACAATATTTGCTAAATATATGCCAAATAGCATATATAAAGTTATTTAGGTTAAGTGACTCACAATAAAGAAAAAAGTAGATAGCTCTAAATCACTTATTATTTATTCTTATTATAGGTTATTATTATTTCAATACCTGGTTAGGGCTATTTATTTTTAACGCCTGACAATTATGCCAATTACGTTTTGACTTTTTGATTGTATTTATCCCCTTGTGTGACGATACATGATGTTTTCATTTACAAATGAAACTACGTGAATGATTCATTTCTCAGTAAAACAGTTTAATATTTATATAGTCTAGTCTGTTAATTGGACTAAACAAAATAAAATGTTCAATTCATATTTTATATGTTCAATTCTTTAGTTAAGAGAAGGAATGTAGGCCTATTTTACTGTGTGACGATAAATTATTTCCAAATGAAACTATGTGAATGATTCACTCTTCAGTTATTTGTCTATTAGTTAGACTAAATAAAATACAATATATGTTAAATTTAACCTTTAAACTGCATTCCAGTAAAAACCCCAGTCATAGCACCTTTACAGTATCATTTACATTCAGAATGTTATGTAACGAGATCAAAATGAAGGAAAAAATAACGAATACAAACGAATAATACAAATATAATGGGAAAAAAAGAAGGTCAGTCAATGGACAAGATTGTGGGATACATGAAATGTTTCTTGCAGGGCTATTTAATTTGAAGTAGGCCAACATGTAATACATGTAAACACTTGTGAAAGCTGTCTACATTGCGCACAGACAGCATTAGCATATACAGCATCGCCTGTATAATTATTTAATATTGTATTAATTTCTATAACAATTAATATAGGCAAACAATTTCTTAACTCAAAACGAAATATCTCAAATAATTCTGGGTTACTAATGTCACGCAGGTTGGTTTATTCATTAAACTCGTGGCCACGAGAAATGCATGTTGAGCAAAAATACATTTCACGAAAATAATATAAAGATTACAAAACAAAGAAAACAAATGGAATGAGGGATATGCTTTAAAGTTCACGTAAAAGCCAGATATTAAGCGGCATCCTTCATGTTTTCTTTAATCAGCAAATACTTAACATTTTTGAATTATATTCACCTTCTGTTTTTATGACAATAAATTTAGAATTTTGAATTCTTATTTTTTTTTTTTTTTAGAAAAACGTCAGAACACCGGTCTCAAAAGTAGAAGCGAAAGTCTTGTTTCCACCAGCGCGGAATTTTTTTATTCACCGTAATTGATGGATGTCTAAAACAAAAATAAGGAGAATCCTAAAACATATATATTTCTTAAAATAATAACATCTGAACTTCATACACAACAATACGGCAACGACTTTACAACAGGACACATTGTTTTATTTTAATTTTATTTTTTAGCTTGTACACCAATGGATTTCTGATGTCGGGATATTTCAGACTGCATCTCCACAGCTTAATCACTTTAGTATTAAACATACGGGTCAGGAGGCGGGTCGGGTACAATATTTATTTTTTTTATTCTGCGGTCCGAGTTGCGGGTGGGTTATTTGAAAACGGTCGGGTTCGGGTTGTTTAACCCGCGTGTCAGGTTGGACACTAATGTTTTGAAAAAGTGGAGCGTGTGAGGAAAGCTTTCCCCTTCTCCCTGGCATGCATTTGAATGCTGAATTCGAAATGCAACTGAATGCAGTCGGAATCCGCCCCCAGCACCCCCAAGTCTCCAAATGTTGATTACAACAAGGCAACAGACAGCATTCAACACCCCACCCCACCCCACCCCCACTCTGCCATTCATAAACATTTCGCTCTTTATACTGCATGCCGCTTAACGCTGATGCCTCATTAACGGCTACTTTTCAGAAAACTGATAATTTTTTTTTTTTAAAAATACACTTCCCTTTGGTTTCCCAGAACAGACTTAAGCCTAGTTCCAGGCTAAAATGATGTAAATCGGAGCTGTTTAAAGATGAATAAAAAAAAAAAAAAAAAACTTTTACTGATCGTTGGTCGGAGTACCCGCAGTTCGTGACTGGAAGCTGTTAAGAGACAGACTTAATGAACTTCTCCGAAATAGAAGAACTACTTTTCCACTTTAAAAAAAAAGAAAAAGAAAAAAAGGTGGAAAAAAATTGCATAACTCACTGGAGCACTTTTGATACTTAACAATTGTTGTATTCGTTGTCGGTCATATAGGCTAAGCTTTATTGTTTTCAAAAGTGAGCCTTCTGTTTATTTGTCTAAATTATTTTCTATATTAGGATATAATACTAGGCTATAGTATTTATGGACATTAGACCAAATCTACATGGGTTTCTTCCCTTTCACTTCAATTAGTTTTTAAGAAAAAAAAAAAAAAAAAAACTGCATGGGCAGTGCGTCATAATAATGTACAGCATCAAAATGTAAGAACAAATCTAAAGACAATAATAATAATAATAATAATAATAATAAAATTAATTAACACTCCTAAAAGTACAGTATAGTGCTCAGATACACTTACGGTAGGTGACCTAACCCTAGTTGATACTTTAACTCATCTTTTCAATTATTTCATTAATTAACAAATAAACAAATGCCTTTCCGATATGACAAATGATATAAGTGAAAAGGGAGACGATTTCGAAAATGATTTCACCATAAGGCGGATGCGAACTCGGGTCTCCCGCGTCAAAAACGATATGTTACTCGTATTATCACTTACGCCACTGAAAATGTTGCAGAACAGACGTCTTTTGTAATATTTGTAAATATGGAGTATTTGCATTGTGTAAAAAATTAAATAAAAGGCACCAGACTACAGAAAATGGCATATACTAAAGTAAATGTATTTTATTCTCAAGGTGAAAGTTGTCGAGTAATTTAACTGCCCGCGGCGCCGTCAGGATCACTTGATTTTTTTTCCCCTTAATAAAGTGGATACAGCTTACAATACTCGTTCAAGAGTACGGCATTGCTTAAAACTATGATATTTTACATATTTCTGTTATTTGTGTACAATCACAATAAAAAAATAAAAAACAACAACAAAAAAAAAACGCGTAGGCTATTTGTAAAAAAAAAAATGGAAACAAGATGCTGCTAAGGGCGCATCACAGAAATTGCCTAAAATTCTGCATATAGGCTTGCTACTTATTAATTTGTTAAATTATTATTCATTCAGAAAAGAAAAACATATATTTCTTATGTGGGCCTATTTTATTTATTATTATATATAGGTTTATTGGGTTTTTCTCTGTGCATAAGCTCTGCACGTGAGGTTCTGATGTTTATGCTGCTTCTTGCTTGTGTATAATTAATCCCTGAAAACGAATTTAGCGGTTTACGTCAGTTGTCGGTTGGAGAAATAAAATAACCGAAATTAACATTTCTGTTTCCGATGCAGTCTAATAAATGTTCGTCAGGAAAACAAAGAAAGAAAACAAAATAACAATACAACTGCACCTGCTTATGAATAGGCTATCTTTTTGCTATTGGTTTGAACCATAATTTCAGGAAAGAGGAATCATTGAACTATTGTACTGGTATTTGTGACCAACGCCCCCTAGAGCTGGCCATGGTGTTTGGCTACAGAATGTTGTTCCTTGCGCCACCTGGTGGATATTATATGAAGTGCAACAACGTTGTAAAAAAATCTAAAAAAGCCGCTGCGGCAGGACGCGTGCCCACGCGTGCCGAATTGCAGGCTGCCGCGTGAAAATAGACGCATTTTTAATGGCCAGATCTGTATAATACAATGTTAAACAGCAAAAGGAGCAGTAGTTAACCTCAATATAATGAGACAGATCCAGGATCCAATAATGGCAATGACAGATGATATCCTACTTTTTAAGTGACAGAAAAAATAACTAAGTGGAACCCTAGTAGAAATATAATAATATAATGAAACCAGTTGTGGACACAGGGGTGGAAGCAGTGGGAGCATCAATGATTGTAATAGTAATAGTACAATAGTATGAAATAGAATTCTTGATAATCAGTAACTTGCCTTCATAGTCATTGAACACATTTTTAAAATCTTGTAATGTTTTAAAGCCTTTGTTATTTTTCAACTCTACAGCTGTGCAATAAAATTCACTTCAAAGATTCACTTCTCATTCATAAAGACCAAACAATGTCTTTTTAAGATGAAAATGACATGAAATTACCCATATGACCAGAAGATGGCAGCAGAGGATCAATCATTGGCTGCAGCTGCCATTTCAACACCCTAGTTTTTATTATAATTTAATAAAATTTATTATAAAATTACTATTATAATAAATTGTAGTACTTTTACCGCACTCAAGTATATAGTATAGCAAGAGCAGAAAGTCATTAAAATAATTAAATAAATAAGCTCAGACACAAACAGCCTATAAGGGTGAATTATTTAAATACTTCTACATCGTTCACTGCAAATTAAATAAGTTAAATATTAATGGTATAAGAATTAAATAATGCACTCAATATGAATCAATATGAATTTGAAATATTTTATATAATTTAATAACTACATCTTTTAAGCTTTATCTTGAACTGTAAAAGCTATTAAATAGCCTATATTTAGCCAACCCAAACTTGTTACTGCTGTAGTTTTGTTACTCTGAATTTACTCTGAATTATTTAATGCACAGCTGTTTTTTTGACATCAGCTTGTCAGATGTTTCGTCCGGTTATTACTGTCAATCATAGCAATGACTCGCGTGTATTTAGCCGATTTACTCGCATATATATATATTTTTTTCCTTCTTAAAATGGACCTTTGGTCCTCTTAGACTAGCAAAACTCAGAAAAAAAAGTCTGAATTTTAAGATGTAAATAGAATTGTGAGGGGAAAAAAGTCGCAATTATTTTTATTTTTTATTCTGTGGTGGAAACAGAGTTAATATTATCTCACAGTTTTCTTCTCAGAATTGCAGTCTGAATTGCAAGATTCTGCCTTTAGCGTGAATTTGACTCCTCTTTCTCTTTGTTTTCCTCTCCTCAGGGCACTAGCCGACCCTCCCACTACCATGTCCTGTGGGACGACAACTGCTTCACTGCTGATGAGTTCCAGCTGCTCACTTACCAGTTGTGCCACACGTACGTGCGCTGTACCCGCTCCGTCTCCATCCCCGCGCCAGCCTACTACGCCCACCTGGTGGCCTTCCGTGCGCGATACCACTTGGTGGACAAAGAACACGACAGGTGTGTGTGCACTGCTGTCTTACAATACCACTGTTACTGGTGATATAGCTTAACTTATGTATTCATTGTACAATATATGTGACAGGGACCTCAAAAGTAGCACGGGTATATTTGTAGCAATAGCCAAAAATATGTTGTATGGGTCAAAATCATCGATGCCAAAAATCATTAGGATATGAATTAAAGATTATGTTCCATGAAGATATTTTATAAATTTCCTACTGTAAATATATCAAAACCTTATTATTGATTAGTAAAATATGCATTGCTAAGGTTTTAATTTGGACAACTTTAAATACGATTTTCTCTATTTAAATTTTTTTTGTACCCTCAGATTGCAGATTTTTTCAGATAGTTCAAAAAAATAGTTTTCAATATATTTCTCAGTTCCTACTTTAGCTTTGGCTGTCCCACCAGCATTTCATAATTAATAGATTGGTTTTGCAGTCTAAACGAATGATTTTGTGATGGTAATTTCCTGATTTTTTTTTTTTTTATAATTAGGATACCAAATTTTATCATATTATATATGATATTATATGTACAATATTTATAAATGACAGAAAAAAAATTACTAAATGCTGAAAGCTTGTACCAAATTCCTACAAACTTTTAAACCGTAAGATATAGTTGTTTTAATTTGACTTCTTTTTAGTGAAGCAAATAACCAACTAAAGTACAAAGATACAACTGAAATAAAAATTTAATTATAATAAAAAAATATAAAAAAAATGATAAAAAAAGAGAATGAAATAAAGTTTCTCATTAGGTCTGTCTAATCTTCTAGTAAGAAACTGAATAATTAAATGTAAAATAAAACACTGCAGTCTTCACTGTTTGGGGAAAAAACAGACAAACAAAAAAAAATTGTATAAAATAAAATATGAAATGTTGTATTGGCATCTAGCTAAAAAAGAAAATGTATTTATTTTATTTTTATATTAATTTTTAGGTACCGATTATTTTACTTCAAGAAAAGAATATAGTTTTTTCTGTTTTTAATTTTAGTTACAGTTTTAGTTTGTTAACTGTAATAACCCTGGTTTAAAATTAAGCTGATTTTTTTCAGAGCAATACATTTTAGTTTTTTTTGTTTTCATCCTAAATTGCAGATTATGCAGGATTGTAACTTTAGTTGAAGTTTTAGTAACCATGTTGAGTTTTGTCATCTTTTAAATTTGTTTTTAAATTAAGTATGTCTATATAGTTTGTATTCATTTTGTTTCAGTTTTTAGTTTGTCAAATGAAACTGAATAAACATGAGAAATGTTCCCTTGGTTACTAACTGGAAAAAAAAAACTGTAATCTGAGGGTGCAAAATAAAATCTAAACACTTTAAAAATCAATGTCCAAATGAAGTTCTTCATGTACAAAATATTTTCATGGAACATAATCTTTACTTAATATCCTAATGATTTTTGGCATAAAAGAAAACTCAATAATTTTCACCCAAACAATGTATTTTTGGCTATTTCTACAAATATACAAGTGCTACTTAAGGGTCACACACATTTATAACAACCTGGCTCGCTCTCTTCTCTTTCAGCGCTGAGGGAAGCCACGTCTCCGGACAGAGTAACGGCCGGGATCCCCAGGCGCTGGCCAAAGCTGTGCAGATTCACCACGACACCCTGAGGACCATGTACTTTGCCTAAGCCAGCTCACATCCATCCCACGTTCGACTAGTCACGCACACCAACCCGACAACCGCATACACCCGCCGTCACACCTCCCAAAAGCCTGCGTCCCGAAGGGTCGATCTCTGTGGCGACGGAAGCGCGGCCCGCCCCGACACTGTGCAGCAGGATGAGGAAGGCCTGCTTTAATTCCACAAGTGGACCTCGGCACTATTATGCAATATTAAACCAGCCGGCTGAGGCCGTTCTGTCACATCCCCTCCAAAACCCTCGACGACAACCAAAAGGGAAGCCCGTCTATGTCCCCGCTCCTCTTCCCTGCCGTCTGTAGACGTACCGTTTAATTACTTCCCCTGCCTGGCCTGTCACGCCTTGTACCTCAACGTTTTCTAACAGCACTTTGTCCCCCGTTTGTCCTTCCCCCAAAATGAGATTCGAATGGAAGCGGATGGAAAGACTGAGTCTGGAAGAGCGAAAGGAAAGAAAGTTTTGGGGAACGCCTGCGCACAGAGGCGCTCACACTAGCAATGTACTTTCCTCCCGTTCTCAATTATTTTTGTAGCCAATGGTGACTTAACTACGTGTTAAAGTGTCAGTCGTGAAGAACCAACTGTGCGTTAGCGTTTTAAAAACAGAAGCTTTTATTGTTAGAGAAGTGCCATTGCAGAGCGTAAAAAGTCCTTTATGACGAACCCCGCCGGGGGGCAGAAAGATGAGTTTTAGTTTAAGCAAATTTACGCTCTTTCGTGTACTACAACGCAAAGTGATCATGTTTTGATGCTTTTTCTTCCTTTTAACACCCAAATTCCCTCCAATATTTATTCGTCTCGATCAAACGCAGCCCCTCCCGCACTTTGTCTCGATTTAGTCCGTGTTGTGTGACAGATCATAGTTTAGTGCAATAATCCGTTAGCAGGATGAGAATACCTCCTGTGTGCGATCGGGGGAACAAAAAGGCATCCGAAAGCGGTTGGTTTTTAAGATGGAGGTGTGCATGTTTGGCACTTTTAGAGTTTGTTTTTGCTGAAAGTGCAGCAGCGTTACCTGACGATTGACCTTGGTGCGTTAACAAGTGCCTGCGAGAAATGCAAGACGTCGGGAGGTCGGAAACGGAGCAAACGCACCTCATTTAGTCCAACCCAAGGGCACAGTTGTGGCCACTCTCAACTGTACGGCCTTAATAAAATCTCACGGTTTCAACGTCTCGATTTTCACTGCCCTGCCTGTTCAAAGGATTTCGCTGCTGTTGTGCTTGTTCAAGTCCGACCGGCGGGTTCATGCTTCAGTTTGCCTAAGCACAAGGGACCGTTTGAGCATCTGATTTGTTCTCTTTCACTGGAGGGCCACCAGGGGTCAGTATGGTATTCTACTTGAAGGGTGCATTGAGCGTCGGGTGCCTCACCGTCTCTCCGTGCGCCATCTGAAGCATGTCCCGCTGTTTAAAGGTGATAATCTGCACTAAATAATGCGTAATGCATGGTGCTATTAGGTGCGGCCCGTGGCGGCATCAGCAATTGGCAGAGACTTAATGTGTAAGATGGAACATGGGATGCATAAACGGTGCTGGTTGCATGTATTTCTCACACTCTGAGGAGAAACCTTCTCATCAGGACAGACTTTTGGTCGTTTTGTATGTTTGTTTGTTTGTTAGATTTGCGTTTGATTTTATTGCATAGAAAGGTACAGCACTGTGGCCAGTCAGAATACGATTGTGGTCAAGCACTAGAAAAATAACCTTAATTTCAGTCCCTTTAAAATCCACAACTGCAGTTTATGCAATCAGATCAGTATAAGTAACGCAGTAGGCTGCTGTGATGGGTTTTCTCCGTTTTGTTTTAGAAAGTGTGCATTAGAGCCTGTTGAAGAAGGTACAGCATGTTTCATGCCCATCAAAAGTGGTTTAAGCGACAGCAGCTACTGAAATTGCCATCTTTTTTATTTCACCTTCCCGAATGAAACCGCTTATCGGTGCTTCAGAGCCTCGGAAGTAAAAGCGTCTGTGTGTGGATGCCAAACAGCTATCAGTTTCAGAAGCAATCTTAATGAGGTGTCATGCAAGTTTATTTTTATGTAGTTTTAACTTTAAATATATATATTTTACTAACCCTTGCCTCTAATTTAGGCAAGAAATGTGTCTTTAAAGGAATAGTTTGGTTATAAATAATTCTAAAAGTCTTTTTTTTTTTCCATGCAACAAAAGTGAACGGATCTCAGTGAATATTAAAGTGAGAAAACGTTTAAAATTTTTGGCCAAGCGATTCCTTTAAAGCTGCCTCAGTATGTTTTAGCCGAAGATTGTAACGAGTGTTTGTCTTGTATTCGCAAGTAACTGTGGTAGCAGATGTTGTGGGTTTCGTAGCACACTTTTTGAGATTGAGTTCGTTGCCTGTCGTGGCTTCCGTTATCCAGAAAGCTAGAAAGAGTCGGTCGACGTGTTTTCTCCTCTCCTCTCCTCTCTCTCGTCTCGTCTTTTATTTTAGAGCTTTTGGGAGGGTCTTCTTTTAGGGTCTAAAACCTAACACGAGTTCAAAGTTCCTAGAAAGTGCCTTTCCTCTTGATGGTGCTGAATAATCTGAGACTAAAGTGAGAAATCAAAGAGCATATTAGTCTTACTCTTACCTTGAAGAAGGTGTTGCACACATGCGAACACACACACACGTTTTTGTCTCGATCGGGAGGCTCGTAACGGTGCCTCTTTGTATATTCAGATGTTCTAACGACGATGATATATGCCAAGTATACGAGCAAACGGTTGAGATACTGTATTAGGAGTCCGGACCAATGCAATGGAAGCGTTCATATAGGTGAATGTGCTATCTTTAGATAGATAGGGGGCAGAGCGGACACTCATTTGACACGGCCTGACCCTGGACAGGAAAGCCTAGCACAGCACTTTAAAGACTGCCACCCAAACAAGGAAACAAAGTCTCCTTTTTCTTTCCCCTCCCCTTCATAATGCTCTTTTTTCACGTACTCCAGCGAAAGACGGTCTCTAGTGCTTGAAATCTGCTGAGGTTAGGTTAATCGCGTTTTGAAAGGTTTACACGGGGCCTCTGTGACGTCTCTTTCTGGACTTCACTATGGCTGCTTAAAAATGTCATTGTTTGTCTTGCGGTGGTGGCTGATCGATCCCTCTCAATGTGCAATGGCCCGTAGAAACCTAGACACGTACAGTATGCGTTTTGACCCCCGTGGCCTGTTTATTTTGTCACATGGGTGCCCGTTGGTCCAGGAGGATATACCTCGAAGAGAGATCTCAAAACACTGCACCTCACTTACCTTGGTATGCTGCATATGTTATAGTGAAACTGCAAATGGGTGAATCTCATGGAAGAACATGTTCACGTTTCATGCCAACATCATGAGACGTTATGTTTCGCATAAAGAAAATCAAACCTATTTTTTGACCATTTTGACAGACAATTAAATGCGCTGCCCTACCCAAATTCTCATTATATATAGTGAGTATCGTCTCCATTTAGATGATAAATTACAGTTGAAGGCAAAAGTTTATATACACCCTGCAGAATCTGCTAAATGTTAATTATTTGACCAAAATAAGAGGGATCACACAAAATGCATGTTATTTTTACTTGCCTGAATGAAATATTTCACATAAAAGACATTTACATATAGTCCACATAAGAAAATAACAGATTAATTTATAATAATGACCCTGTTCAAAAGTTTACATACACTTGATTCATAATACTGTGTTGTTTTGTTTAGTGATAGCTGTTTATGAGTCCCTTGTTTGTTCTGAACAGTTAAACTGCCTGCTGTTCTTCAGAAAAATCCTTCAGCTACTACAGATTCTTTGGTTTTTCTGCTTTTTTGTGGAGGGACTCATATGCAACTATTACAGACAGTTCTAGAAGGAAAAAGGATGCATTGAGCCGGGGGTGAAAACTTTTGGAATTTGAAGATCAGGGTAAATTTAAGTTATTTTTGTCTTCTGGGAAACATGTAACTATCATCTGTATCTTCTGAAAGCCAGTACTAAATGAAAACAAATATGATATTTAGGCAAAAAAAGAAAAATATACACATCTTCATTCTGTTCAAAAGTTGGATCTTAATGCATTGTTTTTTCTTCTGAAGCATCAGTGAGTGTTTGAACCTTGTGTAATAGTTGCATATGAGTCCCTCAGTTGTCCTCAGTGTAAAAAGATGGATTTCAAAATCATACAGTAATTTTTGGAAAGGGTTCAAATACACACACACACACAAAAAAAAACAATTTGTTGGACCTGAAGGATTTTTCTGAAGAACAGCGGGCAGTTTAACTTTTGAAACGGGGTAATTTTGATAAATTCATCTATTATTTTCTCTTGTGGACTATATGTGAAATATCTTTATGTGAAATATCTTATTCAGGTCAGTACTAAATAAAAAAAACAACATGCATTTTTTATGATCCCTCTTATTTTGGTCAAATAATTAACATTTTACAAATTCTGCAAGGTGTATGTAAACCTTTGACTCAACTTGTAGCTCAAAACTTTGAGGAAAATGTGTTAATTGTTGTGAAAATAATGCAAAAAGTCTGTTTTGTTAAATTAGGCTTCATTTTTCTCATGTAGTTGTACTACACTCCAACAAAATTATAGAAATAAGCAATTTAGTTTTGCATAAAGAAACAAAGCCTTTTTTTTTTTTTTTAGATTTTTTGTAGCTTTTTTTTTTTTTGTGGACAATTTAACACATTCCAAAATCTCTAAATTCAATGTGAAAAATGATTCTAGTATTAAAACGGTTATAGTTTTATACATCCCAGTTGCACTGTATTTGTTGCATTGCCTTGCCTTCATGCATATTTAATTATTATTAGGAAAAATTATTCTATAATCACTGTAAATGATTGGGATTACAAAAAAGCTGTGCTTAATTGTCATGAAAACAATGCAATAATTGCATTGGTTATTAAAATAGGCTACATTTTTCTCATGCAAAAAGAAATCTAGTTGTACTACACTCCAACAAAATGATAGAAAGTAGCACTTATGTTTTGCATAAAGAAAACAAAGCTTTTTTGTAGCTTTTTATGACAATTTAACATGTCTCAGTTGCACGGTATTTGATGCATTGCTATTCCTTCATGCATATTTAATTATTATTAGGAAATATCATTCTATAATCACTGAAAATTATGGAAATGAAAAAAAAAAAGCTGTGCTTAATTGTCAGTAAAAAAATGCAATAATTGCATTGGTTATTAAAATAGACTTCATTTTTGTCTTGCAGATTCAAAAATGAAAATGAAGCCTGTTATTATTTTTTAGGCATCGTGGCCATATTTTAATGACATTTACAACACAAGCTCCTCTCTAAATTCTGATTAGTGTATTGCAAAAAAAATAATATATTAAAATACATAAACACAAAATAATGGTTGTTAAAAAAGGAGTGATTTTTCTCATGCAAAATATTATTTCACATTTGTCTTTTGATGTCGGAGGTGGATACGTTTTCTTGAGATTCGCCCTGATATTACTTGGATTACAGTATAATGCTTGACTAATGCCTGACGACAATATCCTTAACAATTTTAGAGTCTAATTGTAAGAGAAAAACCAAGTTGTTTTTAAATCATAACACGTATCTTTTTCTTCTTTTATTGAGCCAACTTTTATTTTGTTGTCCTATTTAAATGTGTTTTGTTTTGTTTTTTTTCTTTTAATATATTGGAAATATATATGGGAAATATTTAACGGTGTATTTATTGAGGGAGTGCTTACGCGGCTGGAGTCTCCGCAGAGTTACGGGGGGCGAGTTTGGGGGTCGAACGGACGCCCTCGACATCCTCTTTCTCACACACACACACACACACACACACACACTTACACAAGCACAACCACAGAGTGGGCCGAAGTGTTCGATGAAGTCACTTCCAACTTGATGGTCCACGTCTCCAGCGAAGAGGCTCGTCGCATCCCACTCGCCGCATCTCATCTCATCTCGTTACGGGACGGGACGGAGAACCACACTGACTTTGTTATTCCAAAAAGAAGATTTGAAAAGCTGATTGTTTTTCCATCCAGAGCTGCTAAACTCTTAGCCATACACGTTTTTTCCCCCTGGAAGGATGTGTCCGGTGCTTTACAGAAGCAGATGGTGGTGTTTGTCCTTCGTCATTTGCTTGAGTTCAATTGTCTTCGTGCCAGAGAGGGTCCCATTCCACTCAGATATTATATATATTCGAAATATATGAGCCTCAGCCTTAACTGTACTCTCGTTTCTTTCCGAGCGGACTTGAGACGTCTGTCGAAAGGCCTTCGTTGTGCGTAGAGAAGCATACTTACTAACTCCCTAGGCGGCATCTCGGTTCTCTTTCAAACCACTAACTGTCGCGAAGCGCTTGGAGATTCGGAGAAGAGGCCGCCGTCTGTATTTCAAAACGGTCACGTCGCCGTTTTCCAGGAGGACAGAGGCATCGGGCGCCGGACGAAGTTGCACCCAAATCGCCGAACGAGTCGATTCCTAAAAATGTTTACAAAACGGTTTACTGCAACGCAAAGCTCCAGCATTCCAAAAACGGACTGTGAACCATCCGATGCAACCGTACGGCGAGTCTGTCCATCCTCCGTTTCTGTCGCTCACGTCTCACGTCTCTTGGTACCGGAGGACGGCGCCGATGGCGGCGGCTTTCGTCGACGCTTAGCGAAAGAGCCAAAGTTCGAGCCGTTGCGAGTCGGGATCTCCGTGGCTCTGTCCTCCCATCTCTCTCTCTCTCCGTGCTCGCAAAGAGTCTCTCTAATGTACCAAGGGATGTTTATTTTCCTTTGAAATGTCTTTCTTTGTTTAATAATACTCTTTGTAGATCAATGGCCTTTTAGTGTTGCTTTGCTTCAGTTTGGAGTGTATCTTTCACTAATACTTGCAATAAAAAGCTTTGCTTTTGAAACACAGACCTGGCGTTTATTCATCCCTGCCGATTGAATCACAGAATTGATTTTGTGTCTTGCTTCGGATGTAATGTTTGCTGATGTACAGCTGTGTACAGTTCTACATCCACAGAACGGACCAGAGGAGGAGTTCACTTCCAGAACAACAATGTAGAGATGGTTTACTCACCCCCTTGTCATCCAAGATGCTCATGTCTTTCTTTTAGTTTTGAGGAGAACATATCTTTTCATATAGTGGAGTTTAAACTTCCAAAATGCAGTTTTAAACACCGCTTTGAAGAGCTCTAAAAGGGTCTTATCTAGAGAAACAATTGGTTATTTTCTAACTTCAATTTTGAAGTTGGAGGGGAAAATGATAGAGTTTTTTGACATACCCTAACTGTCTTGAACCGGAATACACAGAGTAGATGCAGAGCTAGACAAGACGAGCATTTGAGGTTAAAAAGTATATAAATTGTAATCTTTTCACTAGAACTAGACCTTTTTTATTTTTATTATTATTATTTTTTCAGCTGGGATCATTTAGAGCCCTTTAAAGCTGCATTTAAAGGTTGTATCAGCGATTTCTAGCCTAAAACATAAAGTGTCAAATTCAGCTGACCTTTCTTCACGATCCTACTGGTGCAGGGATGTGAGGGAGGCGGAGCAAAAGCCACAACACCAAACCCCTGACACTGATTGGTTGGAACACTGTTTGTTTATCTGTGGAATGGTTGGTAGTGCCGATTGTTTTTTTGGCATATCTCGGACCCTAGGCTGACCAGAGAGACGCGGTTTTTTCACAGACAATTTATGGGGCAGGCAGCGAGCGGATCGTGATGAAAGGTCAGCTGAAATTGACACTTTATGTTTCAGGCTAGAAATCGCTGATACAACCCTTAAGCTACATTTTGGAAGTTCAAACTCTGGGGCTCCATTGAAGTCCACTATATAGGGAGAAATCCTGAAATGTTTTCCTCAAAAGACATAATTTCTTTACGACTGAAGAAAGATGAACATCTTGGATGACAAGAGGGTGAGTAAATTATCTGTACATTTTTGTTCTTAAACTTCTCCTTTAAGGCATTTAGACTTAAAAATGAATATGTCTGTCCAATCAAATAATGGCTGTGTTTAGAAGTAAACAGTACACTCTTAAAAATAGAGGTGCTTCCAAAGGTTCTTCAAGCGATGCCATAAGAACCATTCAGTCAAAGTTTCTTTAAAGAAACATCTCTTTCTTACCTTTTTATAATCTGAAGAACCTTATTTGCCACAAAGAACCTTTTGTGAAAGGTTCTTCAGATGTGAAAGGTTCTTTATGGAACCATTTAGGCAAAAAAGGTTCTTCTATGGCATCGTGAAGCACCTTCATTTTTAAGAGTGTACATTCTGCCTCTTCAGTAAATGGTACAGCAGTTTATAAAAAAACGTTATCACTTGACCTCACTTTGTTCAATTCAGTGAGTGTTATGCAGGTGTTTTATATTTATATAATCTTTTGGCTGCATTAAAGTAAAACTGCAAGGTCCGGTCAAGTGCATTGCATTGTGAAATACAGAGAATTTAGTTGGGTAAATAATCAGTGCATATAATAACCAGTGTTATTTTAGAATTATCATTATTTTAGTGTTTTCTTTATTTTTATATTCATTATTTAAATTTGAATTTGTTTCTTTCATTCACTTTTAGTAATTTTTTAAAATTAACTTTTAGGGATTAAAAAAAAGTTTAAATAATGTTTTTATGTTTATTTTTTATATGTTTATATTTTTTATTTAGATTTTGAGTTTTAGTAATTTTAGCACTTCAACTTGTTTTATTTAAGTTTTTGCCTGTTGCAAAATTGCACGACAATTTTGGTTTCTAATTAGAATTTTTTGTTAATTTTTATATGTATATGTTTTTTTTAAGTAATTTCTTCAACTTCCTTTATTATACTTAGTTGGCAAGCCAATATTTCTATTTTTTGTTTAAGTTTTCAAAGTTTAATCTCATATATTTATAATTTATTTCAGATTGCTGAGAAATTACTCAATTTGCATTTAGGTTTTCCAATGTTTCATTTGATTTTAGCTTCATTTCAATAACCAAAAATGATTTTTAATAGTTTTAGTTAAGATAACTGATAATAAAAATAGAAAATCAAATTTTTAAATATGTGAGCCAGGACCGTAAAGCCCAAAAAATCTGGAAATTGCCTTCAAAGTTGTCCAAATGAAGTTCTTAGCAATGCATAATACTAATCAAAAATTAAGATTTGATATATTTACAGTAGCTATTTTACAAAATATCTTCATGGAACATGATCTTTACTTAATATCCTAATGATTTTTGGCATAAAAGAAAATTACAAATTTTGACCCATACAATGTATTTTTGCCTATTGCTACACATATACCTGTGCAACATATGAGATGATATATCCACATTATATGCCATAGTGGCAGTGGCTTGATATTGCAAATTGGTGTTTTACCATATTATTTTAATGTATTATTTTAATTATGAACACTGCTTTGTAGTGGCAACAGTTTTACTGTTTGCTGCAAGTTGTTGTTCTCCTTATTTCCCTACAGTGGGTAATAACCCAGAAGTCTCACCCATAGGCTTACTTCCGTGTTAAAGAAAAAGGTGGATATATCACTCGGTAATAGTCTGAACTTTAGCAGCAGATATTAAAATCCTGTCGCAGTGATGGATAAAGTGACCCAGAGACTTATGAAGAAGTGACTTCAGTGTCCCTTTAAGGCCTGTAATGTGTGCTGTGATGGATCGCGATACTCTCTTATCTGTATCTTGTCAGTTGCTGTTGTCCGGCGGAAGTTGAGAAGCTGCTGCTGCGCGTGACAGATTGCGTGCGTCTCCAGCCTCGTCTCATCTCTCTTCAGTGCCTCACAAATGCCACATCAGGCTGATGCTATGGAAGGCCAAACGGTTCAAAAACACATACATTCACATGTGAAATGTGTGTTGTTTATGCATGAAAAATCCATGCATTAAATACATGCAAACAAAATATATTTAACATGTGAAATACACATTACTCTCATAAGACCCAGGAAAACAATTTAGTGTAAAAAAAAAAAAAAAAATAGTATTTGTTATTGTTAGTATGTCGTTACATTGTTAAGAGCATTGAAAAAAAATTAAGCTATATATATGAAATATATTTCATTCATTAGTTATGTTATGTCTTTGGTAGAGGACACAGAGACCATTTTTTTTATAAAGACATGAATGAACATGGAAAGGCAAAAACATTTTTTTTAAAATCAGCAATACATTTTTAGTTTTCAGGATTTTTTTAACCAAACTTTGTGTAAAAAGTCTCAATAGCAGAATGATTTTATATACCATTTTTCTTCATGCAAAATGTGTGTAAAATTGCCAAAAACAGGTTTTCTCATTACATACAATGTATCTATAAACTAAATCTTATTTGCATATTAATGTGCTTTTGGGGCAACTGTGATTTTAAAAAAGAGGTGTAATAATGGGAGTAATAATTGACAAGATTGTCATAATAATATATAATATTTCATAGGAATATTGAAATATAATTTCCTTCTCTGTTCATTTTGTTGTGTCTTCCAAAATGCGTAATAAACATGCTTTTAGGACGTTTAATGTATGAAATTAACATCCTGTTTTGTAACAGATAGTTATATTTTGATTTGAAACCCCATAACATTTTCTTGAGATGTTGATTTATGACACATAGTTTGAGAAGGAGTCAGATTTAATGCTTCACGTTTAAAAAAAAAACTTGTTTTCACATGAAAAATTGGTGCATTAATAGGAAAAAATGCAGAAAACATTTTTAATATGTGAAATACACATGAACCTCCTGAGACCTGGGAATTTTTTTAAATAAATGTTTTTATCTTTTCATGCCATTACATTGTTTAGAGCATTAAAAAAATATATTTCATTCATAATTTATGCTGTGTCCTTAGTAGAGGACATCCGGAAAAAAGACATGAATGAACATCCATAGCAAAATAATAATAATAAATTAAATCACCAAGTTTTTCTACCAAACTTTGTATAAAGAGTCTCAACTATGGTATAACAGATTGATTTTATATACCATTTTCTTTATGCAAAATGTGCGTAAAATGGCCATGAACAGGTTTCATTATATGCAATATATTTAATGTGTTGTTGATGTTTAAATTTACATTTTTGGACCATTTGGCCTTCCATATGAAGCGGCTTGTCATCCAGTCATCCAGACTTAAAACTGTGGCATTAGGTCTCAGAGAATACACTAAAATATAATGTCCACATATGAGAATGCAGGGTATCAGGAGGTAAATTCCGGTTTTGAACCATTTGGCCTTCCATATGAAGCAGCTTGTCTGGGCAAGACATCCGGACTTAAAACTGGCATGTAGTCTAAGAGAATACACTAAAATATAATGTCCCCATTTGAGGATGCAGGGTCTCAAGAAGTAAACACACATATTTTACTTGTTGCTGTGTTTAAATCCACATTTTTGAACCATTTGGCCTTCCATATGATGCATCTTGTCTGGGAAGTCATTTAGACTTAACGGTGCACTGTGTAATATTTAAGATGATCTCTAGACAGAGGCGCAATATAATATACATACACTGAAAAAAATGATTCATTGAATTTACTCAATTTTTTTAAGGTAAGTGGTTGCAATCAATTGATTTGATCTAAATTTAAACAAACACATTTATTTGGATTTAAACAATTTTATTTAGTTAACTTAGTATTAAAAAAATGAGTAATTTCAGCCCAATTTAAATATGCTACTTCCTCTTAATTTATTTAATTGTTTCTGAAGAAAAAATATTCATTGAATTTACTCAAATTTTTTAAGGTAAGTGGTTGCAATCAATTTATTTTAGCTACATTTAAATAATCACATTTTGTTGACTAAATTTCAAAATTGTTTTAATCACTTACCTTAAAAAAATCCTTTTCTTAAGGAGAGGTTCTTAAATGGCTTTGCAAATACACACAACAAGTTTAATGTTTTGAATTTATTTTTAATGTCAACAAATGTAAATTCAGTAACAGTTTCTTTGTATATACAACAAGTGTTTGGAAGACAAGTGCTTACTTAACGTTGCACATTCACAAAATAAAAATTAACAAAAATTCACAGGTGAAAGAGGCCACATTGTTGAGTGCGGACTTGGAATTGCAAAATTAATATGTGGAAACAGGCAACAGTATATAGTGATTAAACAGTATATTGTATTTTTTCAATAGTGAATAAAACAATAGTGCTAAAACTGTTCATATGTCATGCAACAAACTGCAATTTGTAATGGATTTTACAGGTATGCCCATGGTGATGTGTTGTGGGTCTTTCAAGGAGTCATCTCTTTGACTGTCCTATATTTAAATAAAAAGAAACTGTTATTAGTAGGGTTGGGTATCAACTGATATTTACCAGCCAATATGCACAAAAACAAATCAGTATGTCATCATAAACAGCTGTTTTTTTTTTATTTAAAGTGAAAGGAAGCAGATGAGAAAGAAAACTGACAAATCTATTTGTATATCTCCCACATGTTGTTCCTAATCTGCAAATGGAACACAAATTCAGATATTTCTAATGAGATCTGTGAGCTTTCTAACCCTGCATAGACAGCAACGCAACTCAGCTGAAATGTTCTTAGGCCAAGAAACACATTAAAGATATTGGTAAAATAGTCCATGTGACATCAGTGGTTCAACAGTAATTTCATGAAGCTACGAGAATACTTGTGTGCAAAGAAAACAAAAATACAGACTCCTCCGCGCCACCGTCTGCCATTCATGAGAGTACCATGACACAAGTGTTTGGTGTTGCTGACATGAACATGCATGGGCTGAACCATGTTTATAAGCAAAGAAAAACACACGCATATGTCATTGTAGTCTTGACAATGGAGGCAGGAAGAAGAATTGTTGAATAAAGTTATTTTTGTTTTCTTTGCACATTAAAATTATTCTTTAGATCTGTAAAGATACGGTTGAACCACTGATGTCACATAAATGGTTACACTTATGTCCTTAGTACGTTTTTGGGCCAGTTATATTGTTGCCTATGCAAGTCCAGAAACCTCTCAGATTTCATTAAAAAAAAAAAATTAAATTTTTTTTGGTTCTGAAGATAAACTAAGGTCTTCTGGGTTTGGAAAGACATGAGGGTGAGTAATTAATGACAGAATTTTCATTTTTTTGGGCAACTATAACCCTTTTAGTATTTGAAATTTAAGTAGAATTTAAATTCAAGCAGAGACATTTTTGTCTGGACACTGTATTTGACATCACTGTGTTAAATAATAATACATATGGGAAAGGAAAAGACACTTGATAAATGAATACATACCTCCTGTAAAATGCCGAAATATTTGACCATTTTCCTCCCAGTAAGACCTCCTTTCTGGAAAACAGCAGTGATCTGTGGAACATAACATATTACATTATATGATATATTTCATTAAAGTCAACTGTTTATTGTAAAATGCTTTAATACTAAAAATACTTACTGTGCATATTGCTGGAATAATACAACTTCAGGAAAGTGGCGAACCTGGAAACTTCCTTTGGCATCAAGGAAATGGTATGTGTCCTAGTCACAGGAACATGCAGAGAGTCCCTCAAATGAAAGTAAAAACACAATAATTATTATTGATAGTTTAAAACAGTTTACATGCTGCACCATTAAAGCTAGCAAAAAGGGGCATGTTCACATGATTACAATTGTGAACACTAAAAACATTCAGAAATCCAATGTTATATTGTGAGATTTACTGATAGGAACTAACTGGAAATTCCCCTCATAACTTCATGCCTTCGTCCATATTTTTGATTTCCCGGAACTTTCTATTACAAGGCATAGTTATTTGGAGTTGTGATGGTGTCCAGTATGAACGAAACACCTCTAACGTAACACCACAAATAAAGTTTGAGTCTGTGGAAACAATTCTACAGTACAAACACGCAGTTAAGGATACGATCTGCCCATCATTGCTTTAAATGCAATAGTTGCCGCAGAAGTTAATAATTTTTTTCGGTATCACGCAAGCAATACCTTACCTTCAGCCAAAACAAACTGCTCTTGAACAAACAAGTTAAGGACATTAAATATGACCCGTCCAAAAGGATTTAACGTTATATGTCATGTTTAACCACATTAGAAGCCGACAGATTCCCGAAGGACTGGCTGTGGTAACGTTAACTTTACTTAGGCGGGAACACCAATAACGTTACCGGCCTGAGCATCTCCGAAAGCGCTTAAGCATTTAAATAGACGCTATCCTTTCAAATAAACGGCGTATTTTAGGCTTATACAACTACATTTTCATACAAAATATCTTAAAAGTACATTCTGTCACATAAAAAAGTATTATTTGTGTAAGTTATATGTGACCGTCCGTTGGTCGCTGTGGAATTTCTCCCAAAGACTCATTTTGCAGATATTATTTATACAGCGAACAAACTATTTACTGTAATAAACAGTGCTACACTACATTATTACTCACATAAATATTACTCACCGTGTAAATCGACCGAATGATGAAAACTCCGGGTCCGGAATGAAAAGTTCCCACCGTGAACCTGACTGAGTCGTGACTGGAAACTCCTTTTGGCGCCAGGGAGAATGTGCATTTGTGCGCATGCGCAGAAAGTTTACTTAATATTTTCTAACTGAATTTAATTAATTTACATGGCTTGGATTTAAAACACATGTAATTCGCTTAAAACCAATTAATACTTATTAATTAAAATCAAAAACTAAATTTTTATTATTTAAACTAGCGAAATTGAATCATGCTTAATTTAATTGGGGCCATAATCATTTTTTTCAGTGTAACAATGTTTTCAGGGATGTATAAAGACCTTACTTAATGAACCATAATGTTTTTATTCCCTTAGAATTATCAGTTTATATCTACATGCACCGCGGGTCCGCTCACATGGAAGTTCAAAAATCTACACACTGCACCTTTAAAACCTTTAAAACTGTGGCATTAGGTCTCAGAGAGAATACACTACAATATAATGTCCTCATATGAGGATGCAGGGTTTTAGGAGGGAAATACACGTTTTATGTATTGTTGATGTGTTAAAATTCACATTTTTGAACCATTTGGCCTTCCATATAAAGCAGCTCGTCTGGCGAGCCAGCATGACGCCGAATATAGTGATTACCGTATCCAATTCTATAGTGCTAATTGGCTGAATGCAAACTTCCGGTGGCGTTTGGAAGCGCTTTTGTCTCTCTGGAAGAATATCAAAGCTAGATTAACGCTCCTCAGGGACTCTCTGACATTTCACGCATTGAGCTATTGTGCGCTGAGAAAAGAGCCGTGAATGTACTACAGCGTTCCATCTAAAGAACATAAACTATATAGAGTGGAGACATGGCGGATACAGGACAAGGACAAAAGATGAGATAAAAGTGGATTATGAAGAGCAGGAGTGAGGGAGTTTTAAAGAACCCCTGATCTAAAATCGCCATTCTTTCCACGTCTTCCCCATTTGTGAACTTGTGGAGTTTTGACTTCGTAATTATGGAATACAAAAGAGCTCATTATGCTAATGTCATGCTGATGGAGTTTAGACTGATTACTGTCCAGAAGAACTCACACACTTGTCATCTGTAATGAAATAGCAAGGTTAAAAGACTTGTGGCGTGAGGTCTAGTCCACCTCACAGGTTATTGTGATCAAAACCAGTAACTTAGACAGGATGAGACTGCCTATAGTTGACATTAAAGTGACCAGTCACTGTTACAGGTGCAGACAGCAATTTAAAATATGTAGGCCTATTATATATAATTGTATACTTTAAAAACAAGGATGTAGGTTTGAATCATAGAGTCTCTACTAAATTCTACACAAGTAATGACAGACTTTAATATTGTTCTCTGCTTAAATGTGACCCTGGACCACAAAACCAGTCACAAGGTTAAATTTGACAAAACTGAGATTTATACACCATATGAAAGCTCAATAAATAAGCTTTCTGTTGATATATGGTTTGTTAGGATAGGACAATATTTGGCTGAGATACGTCTATTTGAAATCAGAAATCTGAGGATGCAAAAAAAATCAAAAAGACTGAGAAAAATCACCTTTAAAGTTGTCCAAATTAGGTTCTTAACAATGCATATTACAAATCAAAAATTACATTTTGATATGTTTACAGTAGGAATTTTACAAAAAATCTTCATGGAACATGAACTTAATTTCTTAATGATTTTTGGCATAAAAGCAAAATCTAAAATTTTGACCCATGCAATGTATTTTTGGCTATTGCTACAAATATACCCCAGCGACTTAAGACTGGTTTTGTGGTCCAGGGTCACATATATGAAGAGGTCAAACAACAGATTCATGAGTTAGCATATGGACTTCTTATAGTATAGTATAGTATAGTATAGTATAGTATAAGTTAGACACTGAAGTGAGTTGCTGTTTTTGTCAGATTCATTCACTTGTTTGGCAGTGTACCCACACAAGAGACATTTTGATCAGATTTATTTCATGTTCATTCCATCTCTTTTCTGTTTTCTCTTTTCAGTGGCATTTTTTTAATCTTTAAAAGTGATATCCCCTTTTTAAAATCAGGTCATTCTCAGCTTTTTGTGGGTGTGACGACACACGACAGAGACCGCTCCCACGATGGTTGATTGACATGAGCACCTTACGTTAGTCCCGCCCTCACCGAGCTCAAACTGTCTGAATCTGATCGCCATTGTGTGACTCAGGTGCAGAGGAAGACAAGAATGTCTCAGATTGAGTGATTGAGGTGTTCTGTTGTTGGATGTAAAAATGAACATAGCAGTAGACACTTAATCCCGACATCTGAGCCACTAAAGACGCAGAGGATTAACGTTACTTTCGTTTTTGAACGGAAAGCGCCGATCCCGATCTACATATGCGTCTATGTTTGTGTGAATCGTTCCTGATGCAGCTTCACCCGCAGCAGAAGTGAGTAGAAGGGGTTTTTATGCATCTATGCAAATGGGCTTTCTTAATAATGTGCTAGCAGCTAAATAGGGCTAAAGTAAACATTATGGCTCATCGTCCCACGACAAAGAGGGGCGGGGTGAGCAGAGCTCATTAGCATTTAAAGAAACATGCAACAATAACTCACTCTAAAAAGGGCTGATTTTGACAAGGTAAAAATAGTGTTTTTTGCACTACCATTGAGAATTTTTAACCAAAGTAAGACCCTAATGAATCATATCAACTTGTGGAAAATGGATGCAGCTCGTGTTAGATGTAGGGTTGCCAAATCCACATTTTTTCCACAGAACCGGACTGATTTTATGCTTTTGCGGCAGGTTGATTTTCTCCCGTGGGTTAAATGTTTGAAATATAGCATAAATTCCATTTGATTGAAATGCTTGTATTGATTCTACCTGTGACAAAACTGTGGTAGATGTTCATTTTGTGAAGGATAGCCACTGTGGTAGGAAGCTTTTTAGCTGTGTTTATGATCAATCTACAGAACGGTGACTGTAAAATATGTCGTTTTGATATGGAAATGACATATTTTGATACCAAAACTAGGACCCCTTCCTGAAAACACTCTGTTAATGTGATGAGCTGCACCTCAGAAAACCTGTTAGATGAAAACATTGTGCATTATGGTGAAGTTTGTAGCTTAATTTCATATATTTAAAATAGTTTGAGCACTGCAGTTCAGCTGGTGACAGTTCAAAGTTTTCACCAGTTTCAACTTAAAAACTGAAGTTTAGCAGATGCCTTAAGTTTTTAAGTTAAATCAGCTTAAAACTACAAGTCATTTTAACTTAAAACAATCAAAATGAGTTGTGAGTTTAAATGGCTTAAGTTGATTTAACTTAACATTTTAAGGCAGCTGCTAAACTTAAGTTAAATCAACTTAAGCCATTTAAACTCACAACTCATTTTGATTGTTTTAAGTTAAAATGACTTGTAGTTTTAAGCTGATTTAACTTAAAAACTTAAGGCATCTGCTAAACTTCAGTTTTTAAGTTGAAACTGGTGAAAACATTTTACAGTTTAGGAAATCAGTTGAAAGCATCTAGTCTTCTAATCAAATATACAGATATCAATATAAGCAATTAAAAATAAATAAAGAAATTAAAAAACATCAATTTATTGATATAGGACAATGGTCAATTGATAGTTTAGCGGCCGTCATATTAATGTCAGAATGTCACAACTGACCAATCAGAATCAAGTATTTCAGAAAGGATTGCATTAACTAAACCTCCTGATGATGCTAGTCTAACTCGGTTAAATAAATATACATAAATATCTTTCCAGGAAGTCTAATATCATGCAAAAAATCTCTAACATGTTGATAAAGTATAAAAAGGATGCGCTGAAAGCTTCAAGCGACCGTCAGTCCATCAGCTCTCGTCAGTGTCACAGTACTGCAGTAAAACCGTTCTGAGATCAGCTCACAGAGGCTCTTCAAACGGCTCTCTCAGTCTCTCCCTCCTGTTGTATCGACGCCTGTGTCTCCTGCAAATATAGGAGAAAACAAACTAGAATAAATCATGAAACTCATGCATTTTCTTGTGCAATCAATTGCAAAGAATCAAACTGTGTTAAATGTGTAGTTTATGATTAATTCATTACCTGGCAACCATAAACAGCCCACAGTAAGATGAAATATTTTACCTAATTATTAACTTTAATAAGTGTAACTATTTATTACACTAGCTTTTTGGATCTCATATTGCTGCTGGGTGCATTTAAAGTCACCGAAGGTCATGCATTCGAGATTTCACTACATACACTTCTTTAAATTACATGATTAAAAAAGATTGACGGTAAAACACCGAACCTGTTTAGACGTCAGTAGCTGGAATGAGACGTTCACACGTCATCTCCACCCATCGCGTGTGTGACAGGAATGTTTCAAGTACAAAAAAAACTTTTTTCATTCCATTCCATTCTGTAATGTTAATCAGCACAGATTTTTTGATTTGTTGCCAGGTATTTTTACAATTGTAGTAAAGCATTTTCTGTGGAAACAGAGCACCACTCCCACCTAAATGACTCAGATCTCAACTTTATAATGACATGAATGCTTTAACGTTACCTCAAGCGTCATATTCCTGCTTTTAAGCCTTTTTGTACTGTATTAAGTGTTACTACACTCTTAAAAATAGAGGTGCTTTAAAAGGTTCTTCACAGCGATGCCATAGAAGAACCATTTTTGGTTCCACAAAGAACCATTCAGTCAAAGGTTCTTTAAAGAAACATCCCTTTCTTACCTTTTTATAATCTGAAGAACCTTCTTTCGCTTCTTTATGGACCCATTTAGACAAAAAAAGGTTCTTCTATGGCATTGTGAAGCACCTTTATTTTTTAGAGTGTAGCTGGGACATTTAATCAAGGTTAAGTAACTAAAACTAAAAACATAAAGCTTTTATTTAAAAAAAATTTATATTAAAGCCAAACTTGTTTTAGCTAGAAACCAAGAAAACATTTCGTATTGTCATTAAGTTTAATGTTAAGCTCGACTTAAATTAATGAAACGGCATATAAAAAATATACAAATAAAAAGCTGGTTAAAACTCTTAAGTGATATTAAAATAACACTGGTGTACTGAAAGCAGTTCAGACAAATGAATGTTTTTACCCACAGCATGTTTCAATACAAAACTATTTAGGTTCTGTTCATTGTATAATGATTACAATGAAAGAAGAAAATACTTTTGATTTCGTTTCTCATGTTATTTTTGTAGTTGCAATTAAAGCATTTAAAGTAGAAACATTATAGTCCAACCTAAACTAGACAGACTTAGACTAATGGCATAAATGCTTTAACAAAGATCCAAGCTTCATATTTCTGCTTTGAAACCTCAAAGATGTTTCCTGTAGGTGTATTATTGTACGCGTGATGTTTAATCAGGGTTATTATAGTTTACTAAAAGCATAAAAACTTTTGTTACTTAAAATACAATTCAATAAAATAAAATATTTACAAAGATAAAGATATTTTTTAAAACATTTGCCAAAGCAACACTTCTCTCTTTTTTTTTTTTTTGTTTTTTTTTGTTTACGTTTTCATAGTATATCAAGTCAATCTAAGTGAAAATGAAATAATGTTGCTTTGGGAACTAGTTGGAAAAAAAAGTGTCACTTTTTATATTTATTTCATTTATTTTAAGTAAGAGATGTTTTTAATAAATTAAAATGGTTTCAATTTAATTTAAATAGTTTTCTTAGTTTTGTAACATTTCTCATTTTTACTTAAACTGATTAACTTGATATACTAAAATAACAAACTAAAATTTTAGAAAATTAAGAACAATTTTAAGAAAATTAAGAAAAAATTAAAATAACAGATAAAAAAATCGGAGTTATTATAGTTAAAACCACACTATCAGTTTCTGACTGCCACTAAAGTTTCTAAACAATAAGATTTTTAATGCTTTTTTAAAGAAGTCTCTTCTGCTCACCAAGGCTGCATTTATTTGATCCAAAGTACAGCAAAAACTGTAAAACATTTAAATATATTTACTATTTAAAAAAACTGTTTTCTCTTTGAATATATTTTAAAATGTAATTTATTCTGTGATTTCAAAGCTGAATTTTAAGTATCAATACTCCAATCACATGATCCTTCAGAAAACCTTCTAATATTATGATTTGCTGCTTATAAAACAATTATTATTATTTTTCAGGTTTACTTGATGAATATAAATTTCAGAAGAACAGCATTTATCTGAAATGGTCATTTTTGACCAATTTAAAGCACTTTGCTAAATAAAAAGTATTAATTTCTATAATTTCTTTCCTCAAAAAAAAAAAAAAACTGATTCCAAGCTTTTGAATGGTAAAGTGTATAATATTAAAAAAACTTTTTATTTCAGATAAATGCTGATCTTTGGATCTTTCTATTCATCAAAGAAATGTACTCAAATGTTTTAAATATTGATACTAATAAAAATGTTACTTGAGCAGCAAATCAGCATATTAGAATGATTTCTGAAGGATCATGTGACACTGAAGACTGCAGTAATGATGCTGAAAATTCAGCTTTGATCACCGAAATTAATGACATTTTAAAATATATTCAAATAGAAAGCATTTATTTTAAATAGTAAAAATATTTCACAATATTACTGTTTTTTTCTGTATTTTGGATCAAATAAATGCAGGCTTGGTGAGCAGAGACTTCTTTAAAAAAACATAAAAAATCTTACTGTTCAAAAACTTTTGACTGGTAGTGTAGTTGCCAAGCCAAAATTTCATTTTCATTTCATGATATACTAAAATAACTAAAATAAAAATGAATAAAAATACTATATAGACTGTTAATAAAAATGACATGTTTTTAAAAAAAGAAATAAAATAAAAAAGTCATGAAAAAATAAATAACTAAGAAAAAACTATAAAAATCTGGGTTATTATAGTTAACTAAAACTATCTATATTTGGTCCCACTTTACATTAGGTGGCCTTAACTACTATGTACTTACATTTAAATTAATCATTTGGTACAATGTACTTATATACTGCGTATTTAAATACCTATATGTAATTACATTTGCAATTAATTTCTGTCTTTCCTTAAGTGAAGCAAAAGTGATTTGCAATGCAATATGACTACATTAAGTACATTCTACTTATTTTTAGATGTAAGTACATAATAGTTAAGGCCACCTAGTGACCATATATGTGATCCTGTAGCACAAAACCAGTCTTAAGTCGCTGGGGTATATTTGTAGCAATAGCCAAAAATACATTGCATGGGTCAAAATTATTGATTTTTCTTTTATGCCAAAAATCATTAGGAAATTAAGTAAAGATCATGTTACATTAAGATTTTTTGAAAAATTCCTATTGTAAATATATCAAAATGTAATTTTTGATTAGTAATATGCATTGTTAAGAACTTAATTTGGAGAACTTTAAAGGTGATTTTCTCAGTATTTAGATTTTTTTGCACCCTCAGATTCCAGATTTTCAAATAGATGTATCTCGACCAAATATTGTCCTATCCTAACAAACCATACATCAATAGAAAGCTTATTTATTGAGCTTTCATATGATGTATACATCTCAGTTTTGTAAAATTTAACCTTATGACTGATTTTGTGGTCCAGGGTCACATATTTAAAAAAAAAATACAAAGATTAAAATTAATTTAAAATATCAATAAAAATGTGTACTTCTTTTTAAACCCACCTCCATAGTATAAAGGCCAGAGCTGCGGCTACAAGCGTCAGTATCAGCAGCAGAAACACAATGACAGCAGTCGTGCTCCTGTTGGTGCTTTCACACGCCTCTGAAACACACAACATTGTCACTGAACCTCAGTTGTTGCATGCTCTAAACCTCATGAAAAGTAATGTTCCTGTCATTTATGACGCAGCCATGGGGTGAGAGCTGTACCTGCGTTGTATGCGGCTGAACTGTGTCCCAGTCTGTTGCTCACCACGCAGGTGAAGTGTCCGCAGAAGGTGCCGGAGACGTGCAGAGACGTCCCATCTGCCGAAACGTGACCCACTTTCTCCGTCACGACCACTTTCTCGTGCAGCCAAGTGAATATAGGTTCAGTTCCCCAGGCCTCCTTACAGTGAAGAACTGAGTGAGACACATTCACCATCACCGACACGTGATGCACCGCCACTGACACACACACAGAGAGAGAGAGAGAGCTTAGTTAGTGAAGACATGCACAAGGACACAATGAAGACAGAAATGGGTCACTGCTATTATGGAGTGCATTTTTCCCACCAAACTGAAGAACATTATAAATGTTTATACACTACCTGTCAAAAGTTTTAATGTAAAAAAAAAAGAAAAAAAAAAAAAGAAAGTATTTTCTACTCACCAATCCTGCATTTTTTCAGCAAAAACAGTAAGAATTTTACTATTTAAAACAACTGTTTTTCTATTTAAATATGTTTTAAAATGTAATTTATTCCTGTGGTTTCAAAGCTGAATTTTTAGCATCATTACTCCAGTATTTAGTGTCACATGATCCTTTAGAAATCATTCTAAATGTTTCGATTTGCTGCTCAAAAAATATTTAATATTATTATTATGTTAAAAACAGCCGAGTAGATTTTTTCAGGTTTCTTTGATGAATATAACGTTCAGAAGATCAGCATTTATTTGAAATAGAAATCTTTTGTAACATTTAACTTTTTTATCACTTTTATCAACATTATTTTTGGGATGGTATCATGTTACAAATGCTGATCTTTTGATCTTGTACTCAACTGTTTTAAATATTTATAATAATAATAATAAAAATAAATGTTTTATGAGCAGCAAATGATTTCTGAAGGATCATGTGACACTGAAGACGGGAGTAATGATGCTGAAAATTCAGCTTTGAAATCACAGGAATAAATGACATTTTAAAATAGATTCAAATAGAAAAGATTTATTTTAAATAGTAAAAATATTTCACATTTTTTACTGTTTTAGCTGTACTTTGGATTAAATAAATGCAGGCTTGGTGAGCAGAATAGACTCCTTTAAAAAGCATGAAAAATCTTACTGATCAAAAACTTTTGACTGGTAGTATATATATATGTATATATATATATATATATATATATATATATATATATATATATATATATATATATATAAGAGGTGTCTTACTAGGAGGTGTCTTTTATCATGACAAGCTTTTACCACATTTGATTTGCAAAAATTAAAAGTGTCAAAATGCGACATCATCTGCCAGAAAGCGACATCATTTTGGAGGGAAATCAAGAGGACAAACATCTGTAAGTATTGTCAATGTTTCCAATGAATTCTTTGATATTTTTTGTGCTATTATTTGCTTTGTGTGTCTCTAAACCATCTATCCTGTTGGATTAAATCATACAAATCAGTTCAGAAGGTTTTCAGGTGTGCATTCTAGGATTAAAAAGGATATAAAAAACAAAAATAGCAAACCTGAAATCATACAAATCTATGAAATTGGAGAAATGTAGCATTGCTCTGTAGTGAATGGGTGCCGTCAGAATGAGAGTCCAAACAGCTGATAAAAACATCACAATAATCCACACCACTCCAGTCCATCAGTTAACATCTTGTAACCAGAAAACCAACGTGTTTGTAAGAAACAAATCCATCATTAGGCATTTTAACTGTAAATCTCACTGATTAAAATATGGAGTCCATAATCCATAATAATGCTCCTGTTGTCTCTCACATCAAAATCCACCCACATATTTGTTTAAAGCTGTTTTGGCTTGTAAACGGTGCTTGATTTGTGTCCTGATTCAGACCAGATGACTGTTTATTATGGACTCATATTTTGGCCAGAAGTGACAGTTTTAAGTTAAAATCATCTTAATGATGGATTTGTTTCTTATAAACACAGATTTTGGCTTTTTAAGATGTTAAATGATGGACTGAAGTGGTATGGATTATTGTTATTACACATTTCTCCAAATCTAATGAAGAAACAAACTAATCTACTTGTGGATTATTGGGATGTTTTTGTCAGCTGTTTTGACACTCATTCTGACGGCACCCATTCACATCCATTGCTGAGCAAGTGATGGAATGACACATTTCTCCAAATCTAATGAAGAAACAAACTAATCTACTTGTGGATTATTGGGATGTTTTTATCAGCTGTTTTGACTCTCATTCTGACGGCACCCATTCACATCCATTGCTGAGCAAGTGATAGAATGACACATTTCTCCAAATCTAATGAAGAAACAAACTAATCTACTTGTGGATTATTGGGATGTTTTTATCAGCTGTTTTGACTCTCATTCTGACGGCACCCATTCAAATCCATTGGTGAGCAAGTGATGGAATGACACCTTCCTCCAAATCTAATGAAGAAACAAACTCTACATCTTGATTGGCGTGAGGGTGAGTAAATTTTCAAAAATGTTCATTTTTGCACAAACTATTCCTTTAAGTGCATAAATTTGTGAAAGTCTGAGGAAGGCTTAAGTTGATCTTACGATATTCTTGAACGGTTCGCTGTGCAGATCGTCTCTGTCCTGTTCGGTCTATAACTGTGACCATATAGACGCCGGCGTCTGCTGCTCGATAATCTGTGATCTTCAGTGTGGTTCCTTGTTGTTCCAGTGTCATTCTCCCATCTGAGACTTTACGAGGAAACTCAGCTATTGTTGAAGTCTTTCCAGAAGTCTCTGCAGCATGGTCCCATGTCACTTTAGCAACATGTTCACCATCGAGCAGCTCAATTTGCGCCTGTAGGATCAGGTTCTGGCCATTGATTACATACAGAGACTGCTGGTTTGTGAAGCGGACGGACAAACACTGGCCACTCCAGAGCCCTGAGGTTACAAAATACATTAGGAAACATACAGTCATATCTCGAATTATGATTACACGAGCTTCATACTAAAGCATGTAACTGGTAAACACAGCAACATTCAATAAAAATAATATATATATAAATGTTAAAAAAGGAAAATATTTGAACAAACAAAACTAATGATGAGAATGACAATAATATCAATTAGTCATTTGACACTCAAGAAACATTTTTATCAATGTTCAAAACAATTGTGCTGCTTCATATTTTTGTGGATTGTTTGGGAGTATAAAGTTAAGTAAATATACCTGAAAATATATTAAATAATTATTGAAATTACAGTTTAGTAATCTAACCATAGTCTGTTTGGCAATAAATGTAAATGTTAAAAAAATATATATTTTATTTTATGTTTTTTTTTTTTTATTATTATTGGAAACTGTGATAATTTTTTTCAAAGATTCTTTGATTAATAGAAAGTTCATAAGAATTAAATTTATTTGATAGATGAATAAATAAATAAATAATGACAACACTTTCGATTTAAACATACATTTTGATGTAATAATTATTTAAATATTATAGTTATTTAATCTAACTGTAGACTGTTTATGGTTGCCAAGAAATGTAAACGTAAAAAACTAAAACAGTATTTTAAATAATGGTGTAATGCTCAATTATTTTATTTTATTTTAATTATTATTATTTATTTTTTTTTGAAAACTGTGATCATTTTGTCCAAGATTTTTTGTTGAATATAAATTTCAAAAGAATAACATTTATTTATTTGCTAAATAAATAAATAAGGACCAATTTTCAATCACATATATATTTTCATGTAATATTATTTTTTTAAAGTATAGTTAATTAATCTAACCTTGGACTGTTTATGGTTGCCAAGAAATGTAAATGTAAAAAAATATATATATATTTTTTTTATTTTGTTTTTGGAAACTGATAATGTTTTCCAACATTTCAAATTTCAAAAGAATAAAACATATTTGATAAATAAATAAATAAATAAGTACATTAATTTTCAATCAAATATTATTTTTATGTAATAATTATTTAAATATATAGTTATTTAATCTGACTGTAGACTGTTTATAGTTGTTAAGAAATGTAAATGTTAAAAAAAGTATTACAGCATTTTGAATAACACTGTGATGCTAATTATTTTATTTTATTATTTTTTAATTTAATTAAATTTGATATTGTTTGTGAAAACTTTATGAATTTTTTTTCCAAGATTCTTTGATAAATATAAAATTCAAAAGAATAAAATATTCATTTAAAAAGTTTTTGTTATTAAGTATAGTTAATAATTTTTTTCCTTAGACTGTTTATGGTTGCCCAGAAATGTAAATGTTACAAAAAGAAAGAAATGTAATTAATTTTTTAAAAACAATAATATAATTAATAATAATTAATATTTTTGGAATTCATCATACTGTTTTACTTTGATTCTTTGATGGATAGAAAATAAAAATAGCATTTATCTAAAAAAAAAATACAGCTATGTTTAATAAAAGATACATTTTAATGTAACAATTATTTAAATAATATAGCTGTTTCAACTGTAGACTGTAAATCTAAATATTGGAGGCATTATTTACATCCCCTATAATATCTGCTCAAAAATGATTTATTATTATAAGTTATGAATTATTTGAGTTATGTGGAAACATAATGTTTTTTTTTAACATGACAATGCCTATTTTAACATGACAATGCCTTTGTGTATTAGGCAAGGTTCATAGAGAAATGATTGATTCAGTCAGTGTGCATTCTGCATAAAGCCAAGTCCTAATCCCAGTTGAACACCTCTGGAGTGACTTTAAATGCAGACCTTAAGCCAAAAACTCATCAACAAACACCAATGACTTGTACATATGGGTACAGTCATTTTAGACACTTCTAAAACTGATGCAACAGAGATGGAAATACAATTTTTAAATACATGAATTATGTTTCCATCTTTGTTGCCACAGTTTTGGAAGTGCCTTTTTCTGTTCTAAAGAAGGGGGTGTCCCAATACTTTTGTCCATAGTGTATGTACAAGAGTTTTTGGCTTAAGGTCTGCATTTAAAGTCACACCAGAGGTGTTCAACTGGGATTAGGACTTGGCTTTATGCAGAATGCACACTGACTAAATCAATCATTTCTCTATGAACCTTGCCTAATACACAACGGCATTGTCATGTTAAAATAGAAAGGGTCCTGTCCAAACTTTTACTATAAAATTAGAAGCACACGATTCCCTAGAATATCATTACATGCTTAAACATTAAGATTTGTACTCATGGAAATTAGTAAAGTAGTCAAACCTTTTCTGTAGAAGAGGGTGTCCCAATACTTTTGGCAATATAGTGTATGTATATATACATAAAAACAAAGAATAGAAGACATGCAGAATAACTCACAGCAGACGTGCAAAAGCAGGACAGTCCTAACGAATTGCTGTAGACGTGGTTCCATGTCACCTAGAAAAAAAAAAACAGCTGCAAGTCTGATATTCCACATGCATTACACCAATGTATGCGACCAAAGTTCAGACGCATTACTGGACGCTTTTCCTGACTCACCTCTCATAACTTTCTGACAAAGACGCTTGTATCCTGAAAACTTAAACACTAGAGCAAAGCTCCCACAGTAAACATGTTTGTATCCGTTCAGGACTGGTGTATTCTGTGAACTTGTGTGTTCTGTGTTTAGAGTTCACCGAGTTAAAGGTCTTTAGGCGTCACCGTGTTTGCAAACTGAGCTGTTTCCTTTTTCCCTTTCCTGTGGAGTAAAGCCACTATTCTCTATTCAAACAAGCAGATTCCATACAGTAAAACCCTCCCATCACGCTCCACTCTCAAGATCACTTTGGAGAATTTTATTCTCTGAACAAACTTGCACATCAGTTCTTACAAGAATATTAACAAGAACAAATGAGGTAGAGAGCAAATAAATAATTTTCCTTTTGTGAACAAAACCACTTATATCTTGTATATATAGATCCAAAGTAGACATTTTAACATTTTCTTAATTTCACCTAAATAAGAACTCAAATCTACAGTCTGACTGAACAGATAAAAGTGCAGAGAAACAACTGAAAAAGTTTACCTCGTGACAGTAAGAAAATATGTTTTCCCTTAAGAACATAACTGAGCAGCATTTTTGTTTAATGTAATCACAGTGATGTAGTACATAAAGATAAAATAAATTAAACAAAAAAAATGCTACAAAAATAGTTTAAAAGTAAGCTTATAAGTAAATAAATAATGTCAAATATTCTCTGTGAGTGTCTGTGTGAATGTGGACTCAGGTATTCCTGGTTATTAAACTGTAGAGTTTTTTAGAGCACATCTTCACAATAATCAACCTGCAATAAAAATGTTGATGTGAAAGGTAAGGATGCACAATGTTGACTAAATATTATATATAAATACATTGTATTTTAAAGATATTTGATGATATACTATATTTAAGGGGAGACACTGCAGGCAAAAACACTGTTTTTTATGCACCTATCAAGTTTGAGATTTTGGGCTTTTTGTTTTTTCAGACTAGTGGAAAGAAAACATCCAAAAAACACTGTTAAGTGTTTCTTTTGAAGTATGTTCTATTATGTCAATAGATTTAATTACAATGCATATTTTTAAAGGCCGTTTTCTCAAAATTAGTTATTTCTTCTACACTGAACCATAAATCTCCACTTCAGTAACACTTTACACCAAACCTTACATTTTTATTCCTTTCTATATCCTGAAGGTTTTTACAGAGGGATTTGTTCATATAGAATTTGTTTGATTTTATTTTTTTATTATTCCCATAAAATGGCAAAAAAATATAGAGTTTCCTGCCTGTTCTAAGTTTTTTTCTGAATAATGGAGTGACGAAATGAGACCCCTCTGTAAAAACTTTTCTAATATTCTAATGTCAAAGTTAAATAAGAATTTTGAATTCTGACTTCATCCAGTGTTTAGATTTTTGTACTAGAAATGTATGCAAATTAGCGCATGTTTAATTAAATAATGCCTCATTTGCATATTTAAACCTAACATTTAGAAAACCTGTAATATAAATAATGTTTGCAGTCAAAGTAATCAATCAATTGGGTACGTGAGGTAATGACTATTGGTGATTTTTTTACCCTATACACCTGCAGTGTCTCCCCTTAAAAAATGCCACACAGAGACTTCAATAAATGCAAAAAACGAAAAGCTGAATCAGATTACTAAATCAATTCAATTAATCAAACTTGCCAACTCTAACACCATTTGTTTTACTGAACAGAGATTAGGAACTTACCCGGCCACACAAAGTCCTGCTATTACTGCAAACACAATCAGTGCCACACAACAGGTCTGAGATTCTGATGAGAGTCGAACACAAAACATTACAACCAGCTGCAGACAAGCTGACCGACATTACTAGAAAACATATAAGTGCAATCCACTTAGATGCTTTATTCTTTTGATTTCATGTGCACTGCATTAAGCATGTTTGAACCTCCTCTTCATCCTTTCATCTTTTTTTCTTTTTTGACAAGACTGCTCTATCAAAAAGTGCATATTTACACACACACGCTGGTTATGATGTAATGGATCAACAAAAGTGTATCTCATGAATATGAATTAGGATGTGCACAAATTTTGCAAATGTTTTTGATGAATATACATCTGAAAATTGTCACTTGTCATATGCAAAATGTTTGGCAACACTTTACAATAAGGTGAAGTAATGTGAACTAACAATGAGAAAATAATTTATTAACATAGATAATTTTATATTCACTAATGCATTATTTAAAAATAATTATTAGTGCATAGTTTTGGCACTATTTACTTCAATGAGGTGCACAAGCTCAGATCAATAAGGCCTGTGATAAAAAAAATCTACAAAATCTATGCTGATAAAAAAAATCGAGTGTCTATTACACTAAGTGCAAATACTATTTTTACTCACATTTGGCGCTTGGCGCCTGTTCATTTTAGGCTTTTTGACTGATTACTGGACTAAGCTATCTTTCCCGTTTGCTTCGCTAATACTATCAAAAACACACTAGGATTACATATAAACACATTTGGTTATTTCTAAAGTGAAAGTAAACTGTTGAGAGAAAAACAGATCCACACCTGTATATTAGATGCGTGCAGCTCTTAAAGTGATGGAGCTAATCTTGATGCCGATTGTTATTAAAGGGACAGTTCACCCAAAAATGTCACTCACTCACATGTTAGTCTCGCGTAGCCAGACCTTCAGACTGACGGCTAAAGGTCTGGTATTCATGGCAGCTTTCATTGGCCAAGGCCCGCCCATAAGGCCGTTTGACCGACATGTCAAACAACCAATCACAGTTTGTTCGTAGAAATGCCCCCACAACAACAGACTGGCATGCAACAAGTCAGTCATTGAAATAACCAGCATTGAAAGTTAACGAAGAAGAGGGAGAACAAGCAGTAAGCCAGTAATTTGTTCGCGAATGTCGCAAATGTGTATAACAACAATGGCGTCAGCATAAGCACCTTTTAGCAAAATGCGAGTAAATCAGTCTGCGCTTTGTTTCCCGGCGGACCGAAAATAAACGCGACACTCGCGTGTTCCGGAAATCCGGTCAAATTCAACTAATCAGATCACGACTTCGACATTCCTGAAGTGTTTCCAGTTAAGTGTACCATATGCATCAGACGTTTAGCCAACGTTCCGTGGGCGTGACGTCTGAGGCTGAGACTACTCACATGTTGTCACAAACCTCTATTAATTTTTTCTTGTGCTGAACACAAAAGAAGGTATTTTGAAGAGTGTGGATAACAGTAGCTGGTCCCCACTGACATTGATAGCAGGAAAAAAAAATCAACTACTATGGAAGTAATTGGGGACCCAGCAACTGTTTGGTTACTCACATTCTTCAAAATAAATTATGTTTAACATGTTTTATGTTAAAAAAAAATAATGACAGAATTGTCATTTTTGGGTGATGGTAGGCTAATGAAACAAAGAAAAATCACTCATTGCTCTTGGCTGAAGAATACAGCTGCTTAAGAGTCAATGTATAATTTATGTATATAGTGTTTTATTTTTATATTTGTTAATTCAATTTCTTGAATGCTGCTAAATACATCTACTGCACCTGAAAATTAAAGTTTGTTTTATTTGTATATTATGTGTATTTGTAACATGTAGCCTATCTTTGTTCTTATTTTTTAATAACAAAGATTTAAAAAATTACAAAATTGACAAAATGACAAATTTTTCGCTCAATTAATTTTTTATTTTAAATTTTGTTACCTTGTAAGGCTTTAGTTTTAAAATATGGAAAATAGTTTAGCTGTACTGCTCAGACATCTTCAAAAATAGTAAAACCAACATGACAAAGAATCGTGATAAAACGTGAAATTTATGAAAAATAATTGTGATATGATATTTTTGCCATATCACCCACCCCTACTTATACTGTCCCAATAAGGTGGCATCCATTAAATAATTTGAATAAAAATTATAATTTACACATTTACAATTTGTTCTTATTGCATACTCTTTTATAATGTACTACAATGATGAGGGACAGATAATTAACACTATTTGTAATAAATCATTTAAATAGTAGAAAATCTTACTACCTATTGCTCTTTGCATTTTTTTCTTGCTGCCTAAGAAAAAAAGTTGATAAAAAGACTGAATCCAATATTTGGTAATAATATAACATAATGAGAAATGTAATAATATAATAATAATAAGCAAGTTATTGTAGGTGGGTCATTTTACTGGTGTAACAGTAAAAAAATAGTATAAAAGTATTTTAAAAAAAAAGTTGTTGTAGATTTTAGTCGAATTCAATAGCAATAACTGGCATGATCCTCTCTAGGTCAAAATCACCAAAACTCAACATGAGGCTTAAAATTTAAATTAAAAAGTTATTTCTATCAATATTATTTACAGTAAAGGACCTGAGCTGATGTGAACTAAAAACAGTTGTATTATTATTAACTACTGTTAACAAAAAATGAATTGCTCATTGTTAGTTGCGTTAACTGACATTAACTAATGGGACTTTTTTGTAAAGTGTTTCCATTTTTTTTCACTCTTGATATTTTTTGCATGGTGTGGTGAACATTTTTATGGTGAAAAATTACCTTTTTTTCATCTACATATTCAAAAATGACATGCGTTCTTGACACTGAACAATACCTTTTGGCATTTCAAAATGGGTAGTCACTGTCCCCAGGCTGCTTTTGATGATGCAGGTGTAATTAACACCCTTAACCTCAGAGATATCCAGTCTGCTGCCGTCTGCTAATAGGGCGGTTCGATTGGTTACTGTGACGCCATCAACCAGCCATGAATATTGAGGGCTGTCCCACTGCGTCATGCCATGATTATCCACGATACACTCCAGCACACGTGTGACTGACGCCTTTAGAGATTCCACTGAAAACAAAAGAAAAAGTATCTAAGAAAAACTATCCTGTTCAACTAGTTTCTTTTGAGCTATGCACGACATGCTGCCTGTAAATTCAAATATAGCCATGCATGAGAAGATAATCAAAACAGCTAAGACAGTCGTGCATGGGTCAGTCAAAAAAAAACATTTGCATAGTTAAAATGAAATGAAAGGTTTACCTATCTTTCGCACTTCTATGGAGTCGTGCTGCTGGTATCCATTGCTATCAGTAACAGTGACCTTGTAGATCGCAAAGTCCTCCTCTGCAACATCAGTGACTTGCAGAAGTGCATCTCCTTTGCCCAAAGATACTCTGTTTCCATGTGACAGTCTGAGGTTGTCCCTTCCTCTCTCGCGGTCCCACGTCACCATGTCTATCTTGTCGTCTGGGTCCTTCTCAAATATGGCTTCCAAAACAAATGTCTGGCCCAGTGCAACGTAGATAGGTCGTTCAGTCTTAAAGTGGACCGATATCGCTCCATGGAGACAAACAGGCACTAATGGTAGTTATTTGAAAACAATTAGCATGTTATTAGTTTTTCAACTTACACAAAGGGTTGAATGAGTAGCCAAATGACCTAGTTGAACAACTGACTGGTAACTATTTATTTTGACCCAACCCATCAAAATGATTAAAAAAAAACGCAAACAAACAGAAATCAGACTTGTCTTAACATGAACTAGCAATAAAAATAATTAGTTAATTAGTAAATTAGTTAATTTCAACACATTACTTTTTTTTTTAATCAAAAGTATCTGTTTATTTTTATTTGATCAGAGCTGACTTGAACTAACATCGAATAATTGTATTTTTTATACCTAACATTAATGAAGATTAATAAACAGTGTTGTACTTTTAAAAGTAATGCATTTTAAATATTGTGTTACTCCCTAAAAAATTAAATTTTTAATGGAAAGTAATGCGTTACGTTAAAACTGGGAAGGGCTTGCTTGTTTGTTTTTATATAAAAAGTTAAATGAAAAAGCCTCAGGCTGTAGGAAAAATAAATTAACGTCTGTACGACAAAATGCAGGAGAAGAAAGTTCAACACTTCAGCGATAATAAAAAAAATTCAAATCAAATGTTATTAAGACACTGGTTAATAAAATGAGATTAAATACATAAAGGACATTTGTGTTATTTAACAAGTAATTATTGTAGGTTTTCGTCATATTCTGAGTTTGCATTTGACTGTTTTATTCATTTTGAGGAAAACTGAATCTGTTTTTGTTTGTGCAGACGAGATAAATGCAAATTCATATTTAGTCTACAACTACAGAATTTTATCGTGTTCACACAGCACACAAAACTTATTACTAATTTCTCAACATGTGGACAAAATACAAAGTAAAACAAAGTAACTTAGGCCTATTTGAAAAAGTTATTCAAATATTTCTTGTACATTAAAAGTAATGTGTTACTCTACTAGCTACTTGAAAAAGTAATCTGATTAAGTAATTCACGTTACTTGTAATGCATTACCCCCAACACTGTTAATAAATGTAATAAATGAATTGCTCAGTTAGTATATTTTAGTCAATGCATTATAATGCATTACTATTATAAAGTGTTACCGTTTTCTTCTTTTGATATTTTTTCATTGCGTGGTTATCATGTTTATTTTTACGTTATTTAACGTTCTAATCTGAAATAGCATTTTCTCTTACCATTGTTTTTCACATTTTCTGAACTGATATAATTCCAGGTGTTCTGAAATATTCGGTGCCTGAGATTTTCTGTGACACTGGGCGGAGCTAACATGAATATTCATGAGTTTCCCGTTCATGAGTTTTGTCTTAAAGTTGCACTCAAATATTAGTGCTTTCTGTAACGTAATTTCATTTCAGTTTCGAGCTAATGTATATACATATTTATTGTGCACAGACATTTATTAATTACATAAGAAATCCAGTTTATCGTTAGAATATGCATCATATAGGCTAAATAAATTAAGATATTTTACTTGCTGATTTTTACTTTATTCACAGAGGAAAATTAACTAAAATGTTGCATGGGCTATATTAATTTGCACTTTAAAAAGTTGGCATTTAATACAATCAAGAAAGCAAATGATTATCATCCTCCGTATATATAAAGGAGAAGTATAACTTTGAAGTATTCTCGTAATATTTCGACTTTATTTTTGTAGTATTTGGACTTCATTCTCATTCCGGCTTTATTACCGTAATATTTCAACTTTATTTTTGTAGTATTTGGACTTTATTATTGTAATATTTCGCCTTTATTTTTGTAGTATTTGGACTTTATTCTCGTAATATTTCGCCTTTATTTTTGTAGTATTTGGACTTTATTCTCGTAATATTTCGACTTTATTTTTGTAGTATTTGGACTTTATTCTCGTAATATTTCGACTTTATTTTTGTAGTATTTGGACTTTATTATTGTAATATTTCGACTTTATTTTTGTAGTATTTGGACTTTATTCTCGTAATATTTCGACTTTATTTTTGTAGTATTTGGACTTTATTCTCGTAATATTTCGACTTTATTTTTGTAGTATTTGGACTTTATTCTCGTAATATTTCGACTTTATTTTTATAGTATTTGGACTTTATTCTCGTAATATTTCGACTTTATTTTTGTAGTATTTGGACTTTATTCTCGTAATATTTCGACTTTATTTTTGTAGTATTTGGACTTTATTCTCGTAATATTTCGACTTTATTTTTGTAGTATTTGGACTTTATTCTCGTAATATTTCGACTTTAGTTTTGTAGTATTTGGACTTTATTCTCGTAATATTTCGACTTTATTTTTGTAGTATTTGGACTTTATTCTCGTAAAATATTTCGACTTTATTTTTGTAGTATTTGGACTTTATTATTGTAATATTTCGACTTTATTTTTGTAGTATTTGGACTTTATTCTCGTAATATTTCGACTTTATTTTTGTAGTATTTGGACTTTATTCTCGTAATATTTGGACTTTATTTTTGTAGTATTTGGACTTTATTCTCGTAATATTTCAACTTTATTTTTGTAGTATTTGGACTTTATTCTCGTAATATTTCGACTTTATTTTTGTAGTATTTGGACTTTATTCTCGTAATATTTCGACTTTATTTTTGTAGTATTTGGACTTTATTCTCGTAATATTTCGACTTTATTTTTGTAGTATTTGGACTTTATTCTCGTAATATTTCGACTTTATTTTTGTAGTATTTGGACTTTATTCTCGTAATATTTCGACTTTATTTTTGTAGTATTTGGACTTTATTATTGTAATATTTCGACTTTAGTTTTGTAGTATTTGGACTTTATTCTCGTAATATTTCGACTTTATTTTTGTAGTATTTGGACTTTATTATTGTAATATTTCGACTTTAGTTTTGTAGTATTTGGACTTTATTCTCGTAATATTTCGACTTTATTTTTTGTAGTATTTGGACTTTATTATTGTAATATAATATTTCGACTTTATTTTTGTAGTATTTGGACTTTATTATTGTAATATTTCGACTTTATTTTTGTAGTATTTGGACTTTATTATTGTAATATTTCGACTTTAGTTTTGTAGTATTTGGACTTTATTCTCGTAATATTTCGACTTTATTTTTGTAGTATTTGGACTTCATTCTCGTAATATTCCGGCTTTATTTTTGTAGTATTTGGACTTTATTATTGTAATATTTCGACTTTAGTTTTGTAGTATTTGGACTTTATTATTGTAATATTTCGACTTTATTTTTGTAGTATTTGGACTTTATTCTCGTAATATTTCGACTTTAGTTTTGTAGTATTTGGACTTTATTCTCGTAATATTTCAACTTTATTTTTGTAGTATTTGGACTTTATTATTGTAATATTTCGACTTTATTTTTGTAGTATTTGGACTTTATTATTGTAATATTTCGACTTTATTTTTGTAGTATTTGGACTTTATTCTCGTAATATTTCGACTTTATTTTTGTAGTATTTGGACTTTATTATTGTAATATTTCGACTTTATTTTTGTAGTATTTGGACTTTATTATTGTAATATTTCGACTTTAGTTTTGTAGTATTTGGACTTTATTATTGTAATATTTCGACTTTATTTTTGTAGTATTTGGACTTTATTCTCGTAATATTTCGACTTTAGTTTTGTAGTATTTGGACTTTATTCTCGTAATATTTCAACTTTATTTTTGTAGTATTTGGACTTTATTATTGTAATATTTCGACTTTATTTTTGTAGTATTTGGACTTTATTATTGTAATATTTCGACTTTATTTTTGTAGTATTTGGACTTTATTCTCGTAATATTTCGACTTTATTTTTGTAGTATTTGGACTTTATTATTGTAATATTTCGACTTTATTTTTGTAGTATTTGGACTTTATTATTGTAATATTTCGACTTTATTTTTGTAGTATTTGGACTTTATTATTGTAATATTTCGACTTTATTTTTGTAGTATTTGGACTTTATTATTGTAATATTTCAACTTTATTTTTGTAGTATTTGGACTTTATTCTCGTAATATTTCGACTTTATTTTTGTAGTATTTGGACTTTATTCTCGTAATATTTCGACTTTATTTTTGTAGTATTTGGACTTTATTCTCGTAATATTTCGACTTTATTTTTGTAGTATTTGGACTTTATTATTGTAATATTTCGACTTTAGTTTTGTAGTATTTGGACTTTATTCTCGTAATATTTCGACTTTATTTTTTGTAGTATTTGGACTTTATTATTGTAATATAATATTTCGACTTTATTTTTGTAGTATTTGGACTTTATTCTCGTAATATTTCGACTTTAGTTTTGTAGTATTTGGACTTTATTCTCGTAATATTTCGACTTTATTTTTGTAGTATTTGGACTTTATTATTGTAATATTTCGACTTTAGTTTTGTAGTATTTGGACTTTATTATTGTAATATTTCGACTTTAGTTTTGTAGTATTTGGACTTTATTCTCGTAATATTTCGACTTTATTTTTGTAGTATTTGGACTTTATTCTCGTAATATTTCGACTTTATTTTTGTAGTATTTGGACTTTATTCTCGTAATATTTCGACTTTATTTTTGTAGTATTTGGACTTTATTATTGTAATATTTCGACTTTAGTTTTGTAGTATTTGGACTTTATTCTCGTAATATTTCGACTTTATTTTTTGTAGTATTTGGACTTTATTATTGTAATATAATATTTCGACTTTATTTTTGTAGTATTTGGACTTTATTCTCGTAATATTTCGACTTTAGTTTTGTAGTATTTGGACTTTATTCTCGTAATATTTCGACTTTATTTTTGTAGTATTTGGACTTTATTATTGTAATATTTCGACTTTATTTTTGTAGTATTTGGACTTTATTATTGTAATATTTCGACTTTAGTTTTGTAGTATTTGGACTTCATTCTCGTAATATTCCGGCTTTATTTTTGTAGTATTTGGACTTTATTCTCGTAATATTTCGACTTTAGTTTTGTAGTATTTGGACTTTATTCTCGTAATATTTCGACTTTATTTTTGTAGTATTTGGACTTTATTATTGTAATATTTCGACTTTAGTTTTGTAGTATTTGGACTTTATTATTGTAATATTTCGACTTTATTTTTGTAGTATTTGGACTTTATTCTCGTAATATTTCGACTTTAGTTTTGTAGTATTTGGACTTCATTCTCGTAATATTTCGACTTTATTTTTGTAGTATTTGGACTTTATTCTCGTAATATTTCGACTTTAGTTTTGTAGTATTTGGACTTCATTCTCGTAATATTCCGGCTTTATTACCGTAATATTTCAACTTTATTTTTGTAGTATTTGGACTTTATTATTGTAATATTTCGACTTTATTTTTGTAGTATTTGGACTTCATTCTCGTAATATTCCAGCTTTATTACCGTAATATTTCAACTTTATTTTTGTAGTATTTGGACTTTATTATTGTAATATTTCGACTTTATTTTTGTAGTATTTCGACTTTATTCTTCTAATAATTCGACTTTATTCTCATAGTATTTCGACTTCATTCTCGTAGTACTTTGTCTTTAATCTCGAAATATTACGACCTTAATCTCGTAATCTTAGATTTTTTTTACGTGGCATATAAAACGCTGTCCTAGAAATGCCTGTTGGCTCATTAGTTAGAACATGTCCTTAAATTAAATCATAATAAATTATATTAAATCAAACTTACAGCACACAATCTACAAATGAAATCAACAATCTAAAGGAATAAAAAAATAAAAGGAATAGGGATGGGCATATCGATCCTAAAGTATCGATATATCGATACTGATGCGAGTATCGAAAGTATCGATGCTCAAATTATAAATATCGATACTACGGTGTTTTATTTACCAGTGGTTTTGTTTATTTAACAAAAAGCAAGGCGTACAGCGCGCATTTAATTGGACTTATAACCTATGTTAGGGAATAACTGTTCACGATTTAACAATTTTCCTACTCATCTAAACGCACGCAAATGTTGCAAGACTGAACCAATCAATCACAGAGAGCATTCACTCACTTCAGACAGTGCATTCAAACAGGGCTGCGTTTTCTAAAAGTTTCATAAGCATTGATGCTTTTGGGAACGGCAGCCCAGAACAATGCTTATCTGAGGACAGAAAAAAAAACTATTTCATAATAAACAAACTGAAATTGTAGCCTACATAATTTGTGCAATTACATTTCTTTAAATTAACACTTACCCCCAGTTTCACAGACAAGGCTTAAGCCTAGTCCTAGACTAAAATGTAAGTCTGAGCTGTTTCAACTGAAACAAAATTGCACTGATTGATATTAAAATATATCAGTGCCTTTGTTTTGTCCAGGGGCGTTGCTAGACCCTTTTTACTGGGGCACGTGCCCCAGTAAAAATTTGCTGTGCCCAAGTAAAATCTTAAATTTGAGTCATAATTTACTTTGCTTATCCCGAAATAAAGACATTAAAATATATAGGAAAAACTGAATCAACCCATCTAAAAGCAACGCAGTTTAACCGAAGACTATGCACGCACAAATCAATGCCCGTTAATTGTGTTGTAAATGCAACTGGCTTTCAAAAAAGAAAAGTGATATGAGTAATGGGGGGCCTGTGCCCCAGTAGAACTTTAGGTCTAGCAACTCCCCTGGTTTTGTCTCAAGATGCACACCTGTAATGTTTTTTTCTAAGCATGTTTATAAAAATGACTTAAATGTCCTAATTGAACTATGGCCTAATCCTGGCTTAGTCTAAGCCCTGTCTGTGAAACCGGGCCTTAAAGTTCATTGATCATGTTTTGTAGTAATGTTAATATAAATTATACACTGTCAGAATAAAAATGTTGTATTTTATGTGTGCAACAGCCTGTCACTGGCAGCCCCTTATGAAACTAAGTATTTTCAATTATAGGTTTTGTAGTTACCACTACAGTAAACATATTTTAACCATGTGTAAAACATAAAAGTTAATTAATTGCAATTAGGGCATATTAAATGTTAAAATGCATTTCAAATGCAAAGTTAATGGTATAATTACATATTTTACTCTTATTAATTTAATAAATGTAGTAATTTATGTTAAGTTTAGAAGTATCGTATCAGTATCGATATCGATGATACTGGCCTTAAAAGTATCGGTATCGTATCGAAAAACAAAATAAGTGATTTAGCCCATTCCTAAAAAGGAATAAAAAAAACTTAAATCAGTTTGACGCTGAATTTCAAGTAATTTACGTTAACGAAAACAGTTTATATGGTCCAAGGAGCACTAAAAATTTTAGTGGCGCTTTAACATGAAACAGGAAACTCATGAATATTCATATTGAATATTTTTTAACATCTACACCAACCCTAAACTTAGCCCTTACTATAATAAAAAAAAAAATCTGTTTTATTGTTGTACAATATGATACCAATAACGTTAGATCGATCTGCGCATGCCCAGTAGCGAAATATGTCTCCCTTCTAGACTTTACCCGAATATTTCAGAACACCGGCTTTGAGGTAATAACACATGACATGTCGAACTGCCCAAGGAGCTCTTATAGTTTAACTAGTAACTAGTATTTCATTTAATAACAGCAAACTCACTCAAAGTGGTACACACAATCCAAACCAGCATCCATGACCCCATGCCACCTGACAAATTAAACATCATTAGAGAGATAGTATGTCTGCCTTTTTTATTTCTGATTAACGTTAACTTATCCACACAAAAAAGTCTCAGTCAGGTAACTTGCACTTTTCTGACTCCAATGTTAAATAATGCCCATAAAGTCGAAATAAACAACCTTACCTTGACTTTCGTGGTTTGAATTCCGTGTTTAGGCTACTGTCTGCCGTATTAAGATCGTATTTCCCTTATTACCATAAACAAAGTGAGTCATAGCTACCTGTATGAACATTTGTAAATACACCTGCACGCACGTGTGACGTCGACGTCTACGTCTTTTGAACGTGACGTCAGCAGTCAATACAATTTTTTTAAACCTCATGATTTATGAAAGTTGAAAAAAAAAATCACACATGTAAGAGCCTACTAATGTCAATTCGTTAAAAAATAAATTCTGGTTGATTATAATTCTTATGTTTTGTCTTTGATGGAAAAAAAAACAACAACTAAAAAAATCATTCAATGTCAAAAATTGCTTAGCCTATGTATTTATTTAGCTTATTTATGTATTTATTTTACTTTCCATGTTGTATTATTTTTTATACTTTAGATCGTTATAGCTATGTATTTGTTATAAAGTATTTTGGCTTAAAAAAATAATTATTAAGAAATCTTAAAAAAAAATCGTTTGTAGTATCGCAATTATATCATTTGATTTAAACGATGAAAATACTAGATAAATTTAATATAATATAATAAAAAAAATAATGTAGGCCTATTGTTTTTGTTAAAAAGGAAGTAGTAAACACATAATTGGTCAAAAACTAATTTTGGAATACGCTTAAATTTATTTATTTCTATGTATATATATTCTTTTAGAAATAACTGACGAAGCTCGAATCTGCCGAAGAGAAATTTTAAGGTGGGCGTGTCGTTCTAGAAGTAAACAGTAGACATCAGGTGTGATTTCTACGTATTAATTATTTAAGGTACTATTTAAAAAACCCTCAGGGTGAAAAAGTGATCGTGTTTATTTCTAAATTACTTTATTTTCCACATTTGCAAAAGACATTATTTCATTCATTCGCAGTTGTTATGATAATGCCGTGAGGTGAGGCGTCAGACAGGTAAATCAGGAAGTGATTGAGAAAGCAACCTTTCATCCTGTTGTCGAAACCAAGTCGGACACGAAAATGAAATCCGATAGAAGACTGCTTAGTAAGTGTATATAACATCTTTATTTTCTCATTTTAATGCAGCGTAGAACTAAAACCATTGTAGACTCTGTCGTTGTGCTTGTTGTTAATATGCATTCCCATATGAGACAGTGATTGATGTCAGTATCTCTTTTAATTTGACAGAATGTCTTTTAATATGATTTATATGCTTTAATATGTGACAGAACTAAACATCTGGAAACTAATTGAATGTTTTTGCTCAGGCCCTCCAGACTGACATGAACATACTGCTGCATCCTGTTGTGGTTTTCTCACTGACAAGTAAGTTTTGCCTCTTGATACACAGGTGAATTTTACAGTGATACGTCTAAATTTGATAAAAACGACAATAATACTTAATTTGTAAAGCACCTTAGTCACTTAAAATACATTTGAATCATATGGATGACATGTTTACTGACTTTTGTACCCGATAAACTTTTTTTTAAGCATTCAAAATTATAAACATCTTAAGCACATTTTCTATATCTTGAAAGACAGGAAATGTAGGTAAGCATACATCTACAAACCTAAAAATATAATACATCTTTAAGATCAAAACGCAAA
>NC_133369.1:3958264-3965764 GCF_049309525.1 Garra rufa | reverse complement strand
AAATAAAACGGACTACAGCACAATAGGAGGCTTATTTTCTTTGCATTGTTTGCTCATCCTGTCTTTGTTTCCATGTTCAGATGCTGTGAACGGAGTAAGTTTGTCTCTGCCGTCTCTGCCGCTGGAAGCTGGGAACGTGTCTCTGAGTTGCAGCTGGACTGCGGGTTCAGAGGTCAGTGTGGTTTGGGGAAAAGGAGGCGTTGCTCTGTCCTCTGACACCCGCATTACTATCAGCGCTGGATCTCTGCTCATCAAACAGGCCAGGAGAGATGATGCAGGAGAATACACGTGCACCGTCAGCAACGCTGTCAGCGCTCAAACCGCCAAGGCCACCCTCAGCGTCTACTGTGAGTCAATAACAATTCATGCTGTGGCACTGCGGCAGAAACCTCCAGAAACTGGTTGTCTTTTGGTGAATTTCTCTATTCAACCCGAAATGTTTTATAAGTGGTATATATAGTATTATGTTACAATTCTGTTAATTTGGCTAAAAAAATATGAAAATAAAATACCTGAATAAAAATAAAATGTACATACCTGAATAAAATAATTATTAAAAATCCATTATTCCAGAACTTTCAAAAAAAATTTCACAGTTCACACTCTTTACGTCCAATGAAAGTATTTTCATGCACAGTTGGCAATTTCTCAGCAAATTTTAACCAATGAATATGTTTCACATAACCAAAAAAATACTAATAATGTTATATATAATAATTTTTTGTGTGACTTTGCACACTTAAGAAAAGTATAAATAGTAGTATTATTTGTACTTAGTGTAAATATTATATTTATTGCTGTGTATGCATCCTATAATTATATAATAATTCTAGCAAATTGTCCTGAGTCTTGAGTTCTTATGCATTTCATTTTTTATTGTTTGACAAGCTACAATATTTATTATTATCATTATTATTTTTTACTGTTTTTTGCAGTTTTTCAAAGTGATCATTTTTGTCAAATCGCATAGAATGCTAATAAATGTTTATTACCTAATTAATACATTTTCATTCATTTCAGTATTTTAGATATTTTACTACAACAAGATAAACTTAATAAAAAATAGAAATGTTGCCTTGACATTTATTTTGATTTTTTTTTTTTTATTAATTTGAAGTTACAATAGTTTTTGGATTTAGCTTTTTTGTTAAAATGAGAATTATTCTCAGTCAAATCTAATTAAATTTAAATTATTCGTTTATTTTATTTAAAGAAACAATAGTTTTTGGATTTAGCTTTTTTTTTTAAATGAGAATTATTTTAATTTAATTTAATTTAATTGTTAATTAATTTAATTTAATTGTTTAGCCAGGTGTAAAAAATTTCACACTTCAATATTCACTCATATCACACTAAAATTCCCTCATATGTCAAGATCAGGTTTATTTTGTTAAACTAAAATAATCAACATTAAAAACATGTTCCTTACTTAAAATAAATGTTCTAACACAAAATAGAATAAAATATATTTAAAAATGTGACTTTTCTCTATTTCATTTAGTTTCATTTGATGTACCAAAAAGACTAAAACTACACAGAAAAATAGAAACTATATAGACATAATAAGTACTACTAAAAATGAAAACAGGTAATATGAAAATAAAAAATAAAAACTAAATCAGGATATTAATAAAAACTATAACAATATCGAAATGACCATATAAAAAACAACAAAGACAATATAAAAAATATGAGTGTGAAATATGAACAATATGGGAAATATAAATTAAACATTGGTTTTTTTTTTTGCTGTTTTAGCTCATTTTACTGCTTGTTTTACCATTTTTGATTAATTTTAATATATTTATTTATAATATATATTGTTAAGACATCTTGCATCCACTTTAGAAACATGCTAAGAGACAATTTTTTTTTATTAATAAGACCTCAGACTAGTTTATATTCGTTGCATGTCCGGCTTGTGTGAATTTCTCAAATAAGAGCATGTTTCATGTAGGGCTGCAACAACGAATCGATAAAATCGATAAAAATCGATTACTAAAAGCGTTGGCAACGAATTTCATAATCGATTCGTTGTGTCGCGCGACGCAGAGACATTTGGTTGTTATTATATATATTTAAAAAAAATTGAGCGCAGAGCGGAGTGGACACATTCGGTCTCTCTCCCGCACTGATGCCAGCAGAGTTCGGCACCTCATAAGCTGTGTTTCCATCCAAAAATGCGAATTCAACTTATGCGCAAAACTGGAACATTTGCGCATAAAGCACCGTTTCTACATTATATATATATATGCTGCCCCGATTTATATCAAACATGTTTGATATTTAAACCTACTTTGGCTAGCGTACTTTCACAGCAGCCAATGCTCGATCGCAAAAACAGCTGCTGTACGGGTCGTTGGATAGTGGAGATGGAGAAAACTACTTCTATAGTTTTTGTAACACTGTCTGTCTGTATAATGTGTCGAAAACATACCACAACCGTAAGGAGAAAGAGGAGCTCTGCTGAGGTGAAATCGTCTCAGTTTTGAATAGGGCTGTGAAGGTGGCACGTTGTTTTTTATATATAGCCTATAGCCTACACTTCAGTCAGCTAACAAGCAGCCTAAAAACGCTAAAATAAATCAAAGAAATAATATATTTAATTAAGAAAGTAGCCTAAGAATATTATATAGGTTATTAAACAAACATTCCTTGTAAAAATGTCCGACAGCTCATCAATTTTTGGCCGACTGAATTTCCAGTCCGACTGTCTTTTTTTCTCTTTCTCTTCCTCATTACACAGCTGCTGATTTTAATAGCAAAGTGATTACATTTATTTTCGTTCCTTTAGTTTATAAAGTTAATTTAGAGATATATTTGGAACACTTTTTGTTTGTTAAATTCAAGTTTTTGTTTTTTAAAGTTATACCTAGCAAACAGCGGCAGACAGATCAAAAGCCTGCTTAATTCATCGCGATTTAAATTAAAATCCATTGATATAAAAAACTTAAAACATATCACAATATTAGTTTAATCATTCAATCAATATAAATCCAAAGTTTGTGCGGAGAGAAGCGCGCTTTGCAGCGCATGGAGACGCCAGTGCAATGTGGAATTTCTTTTTTGCTCGTAAAGGTAAGAGTAATTTACCACCCGGGCCGGAACTGTAAAGGGTCTACCTTAGTTTGTGTGTACTAACAGTATCAACAAAATGTGCTCTTAAAGAAAACAAACAGAATACGCTTGATATCTTTGGTTTAAACAGGAGCGCTTCACAATAATTAGCCGAAACCCAGGTAATTGCCTCACAAACACAATATCTATAGAAAGCTTTAAATTATTATTTTACTATAAAACGAAATAATTAAAATCGAAAACAAAACTCTTTCATTAGCTAATCCATAAAGATGCATTAGGCATTAATGAGCAGATGGCAGGATCGTCAATTTCATCTTTGCAACACTGAATCAGAAAATACTAGTTTATTAATAAGTAATTCGAATATTTTCTTAATTTTTGCCTTGACAGATTCATGGTAATTACTTTTGCTGGGGCTTTGAGGCCAGTTTTGCGTGCATTTGAATGCGGAACTCTTCCAGCTGGTCGCTGCTGATGGCAGGACACTAAACACCGCCATGGCAGAATGAATGTAGCAGAAAGTTAGTCAAGTTATCCCGTTCCAGCGTGCAAAGTCACATGACTTTTTTAATGCGCACTGAGGAATTTAATTTGAGAGGCTTCTTGATGGGAAATGCCGCATGTACACCACAGCAAGCCGCTGTCTTGACGGATAGTAATTTTAGTTTATTTAGTCTATATATTTGGCAGATGTAAAGCATACACGTGTATGTTTTTTGTGTTAGTCCATTTTTATTTTATTATTATTATTATAACAGTTCAAGGAGCAACATGTTCGTGCACTTTCTAAAGATTTTAGTTCTGTTTTTGAATAAAGGGTTGTAAATCCCTTTTTTTTTTATCCGATTCATCGATTAATCGAAAAAATAATCGACAGATTAATCGATTATTAAAATAATCGTTAGTTGCAGCCCTAGTTTCATGACCGCAGCATGCCTTCAGAGACAGATGACATGGAAAAATGACTAAAGAGCTTGTAATGTTCCAGTTTGCTGGACAAACATAACAATAACATACAAGACATATTTTGGATTAATTTCTGCTGGACTAGTGACTAATTGCAATCTGTTTGAGTGACATAACTACACTGGCTTCAACCAACAGTCTGGCCAATAGCAGATGGAGGAGTGTCTGAACCCAAAGCGTGTTTTTGCAATTCTGTTCAGTGAATTAGTTTTATTGTTTCGAGTGTTTTGTTTTGAACTCAATTGTTTCATAATGTGAAGCAATATTTGCACTGATGTCAGACTTACTCATGCATTGTAATTTTTAAATCAGATCTTGGTTGGTGTTTTATGACAGCGTTTTAATGCCATGTTAAAAAATCTTAAGATTACGAGATTAATGTCGAAATTATGAAAATAAAGCTAAAATATTATTAGAACAAAGTCGAAATATTTTGAGAATAAATAGAAATGTTTTGAGAATTTAAATAGTAGAAATTAAGGTTATAATATTTTGAGAGTATAGCCTATGTTGCACATGCAATGGCGCAGATAGACAACACAGGGAGATGCTGCCAGGCCACCAGAGTTTATTTTAATATTTCAACTTTATTCTCATAATTTCAACTTTATTTTCTAAATATTTCTGATTCTCGTAATATTTTGACTTTATTCTCGTAGCATTTCGACTTTATTCTCAAAACATTTCGACTGTATTCTCATATTATTTTGACTTTATTCTCGTATTATTTCGATTTCATTCTCGTAATATTTCAACTTCATTTTCTAAATATTTCATCTTTATTCTCAAAATATTTCGACTGCATTCTCGAAACATTTTTAACTTTATTCTTGTAGCATTTCCACTTTATTCTCGAAATATTTTGACTTTATTCTCAAAATATCAACTTTATTCTCATAATTTAAATTTTATTCTCGAAATATTTCAACTTTATTCTCTTAGCATTTCGAATTAATTCTCAAAACATTTCGACTTTATTGTCAAAACATTCACTCAAAGCATTCACAAAATATTTCAGCTTTATTTTTGCAGCATTTCAACTTTATTCTCTAAATATTTCGACTTTATTCTTAAAATATTTCAACTTTATTCTCATAATTTCAACTTTATTTTCGAAATATTTCAAATTGATTCTCGTAATATTTCGACTTAATTCTCGTAATATTTTGACTTTATTCTCGTAGCATTTCGACTGTATTCTCATATTATTTTGACTTTATTCTCGTATTATTTCGATTTCATTCTCGTAATATTTCAACTTCATTTTCTAAATATTTCAGCTTTTTTCTTAAAATATTTCGACTTCATTCTCGAAAAATTTTGAACTTTATTCTTGTAGCATTTCCACTTTATTCTCAAAATATCAACTTTATTCTCATAATTTCAATTTTATTCTCGAAATATTTCAACTTTATTCTCTTAGCATTTCGAATTAATTCTCAAAACATTTAGACTTTATTGTCAAAACATTCACTCAAAGCATTCACAAAATATTTCAGCTTTATTTTTGCAGCATTTCAACTTTATTCTCTAAATATTTCGACTTTATTCTCATAATTTCAACTTTATTTTCTAAATATTTCAAATTGATTCTCGTAATATTTCGACTTAATTCTCGTAATATTTTGACTTTATTCTTGTAGCATTTCGACTGTATTCTCATATTATTTTGACTTTATTCTCGTATTATTTCGATTTCATTCTCGTAATATTTCAACTTCATTTTCTAAATATTTCAGCTTTTTTCTTAAAATATTTCGACTTCATTCTCGAAAAATTTTGAACTTTATTCTTGTAGCATTTCCACTTTATTCTCGAAATATTTTGACTTTATTCTCAAAATATCAACTTTATTCTCATAATTTCAATTTTATTCTCGAAATATTTCAACTTTATTCTCTTAGCATTTCGAATTAATTCTCAAAACATTTCGACTTTATTGTCAAAACATTCACTCAAAGCATTCACAAAATATTTCAGCTTTATTTTTGCAGCATTTCAACTTTATTCTCTAAATATTTCGACTTTATTCTCATAATTTCAACTTTATTTTCTAAATATTTCAAATTGATTCTCGTAATATTTCGACTTAATTCTCGTAATATTTTGACTTTTTTCTCGTAGCATTTCGACTGTATTCTCATATTATTTTGACTTTATTCTTGTATTATTTCGAATTTCATTCTCGTAATATTTCAACTTCATTTTCTAAATATTTCAGCTTTATTCTCAAAATATTTCGACTTCATTCTCGAAACATTTTGAACTTTATTCTTGTAGCATTTCCACTTTATTCTCGAAATATTTTGACTTTATTCTCAAACTATATCAACTTTATTCTCATAATTTCAACTATATTCTCGAAATATTTCAACTATGTTCTATTAGCATTTCGAATTAATTCTCAAAACATTTCGACTTTATTCTCAAAACATTCACTCAAAGCATTCACAAAATATTTCAGCTTTATTTTTGCAGCATTTCAACTTTATTCTCTAAATATTTCAACTTTATTCTTAAAATATTTCTACTTTATTCTCGCACTTTATTCTCAAAACATTTCGACTTTATTCTCGAAATATTTCAACTTTATTCTCAAAACATTTCGACTTTATTCTTGTAATATTTACTTTAATCTTTCAATTTCAACTTAATTTTCTAAATATTTCAGCTTTATGCTCAAATTTTAACTTTATTCTCAAAACATTTTGAATTTTATTCTCATAGAATTGCGACTTTATTCTTGTAATATTTAGACTTTATTCTCTTAATATTTCAACATTATTCTAGTTATTTCGTAATTTTTCTCAAAATACTTTTATCTCGTAATCTTAGATTTTTTTTTTTTTTAACATTGCACTAAAATGCTGTCGCAGTGTCCAACAAGTAATAGACTATAAGGCACACATTTTAAGGTTCCTATAAACTGTCATTAAGTATTTTTCATTTATAATTTTGTTGGTTCCTCAGATGGTCCAGACGCCCCACAGTTGACCAAGACCTCAAGTGAGTGTGTTGGTGGTGGAGATGCTACGGTTGGACAAACGGTGCGTCTCACCTGTACGTCTGCCTCTCTACCTCCTGCCTCCTTCTCATGGGAATTTAACGACCAGCCGGTGACCGGTGGCCAATCAGGGAGTGGCGTGCTGAGTCTGCAGATTTTTTCCACCAATCAGAATGGCCGTTACACCTGCATCGCACGGAATGACGTCACAGGAGGGACATCAAAGCAGCAGATAGACCTGGCCATTGTGGGTGAGTTAATGGCTCTCTGTGGCACTTTGGTGACGGATGCATCTGTCAGTTCATTCTTCGGCCTGACATTCATTTCTTGACCAGGGAGGGAGTAATCAACCACAGGATTGATAAATTCATGTGTCACCTCACTAGAAGGAGTCATAATTTTCATCAGCCTACACTGGTTTTCCTTCGCAGGATACTTTCTTCTATTTG
>NC_133369.1:3935292-3957764 GCF_049309525.1 Garra rufa | reverse complement strand
AAGTAAAGACCATGTTCTATGAAGATATTTGCTAAAATATCAAAACGTAATTTGATTAGTCATATTGCATTGCTAAGACAACTTTAAAGGCAATTTTCTCAATATTTAGATTTTTTTTTTCCAACCATCAGATTCCAGATTTTTAAATAGTTGTATCTCAACCATATATTGTCCTACATTTATTCATCTTTCAGGTGATGCATAAATCCCAATATTTTAAAAGTTATTCCTTTTGACTGGTTTTGTGGTCCAGGATCACATTTGTGATTGAATCACTCAAAACAGAGTCCACAGATAATCAGTGTGAACATTCAATCTCCCACAGCTCTAAATAAATGAGTATCAATAGTCTTCACCAAACTGCTAACTTTTACACTTCAACAATCATGACAAGAGGGGAATGAAAATTCAATTAAATATGCAGGAGACGTTTGATCTCCAAGCTGACACTCAGTCAATTCAAATGGCCCTTGTCTGAGAACAATGTTCCCACCCTAATGTGCCACTGACCTACATTCAAAAAGTAATTATTGTATTAATCAGATCAGTGGCTATGCCATGTAAAAGTTTCTGCATAAGCGACTGAACCATAAAATCCACATTCAGACTGACTTGTCTTAAATATGCTTTCCTAAAAATGTAAGCCAATTTCATAGAAAACAAAATGACAATATGAACCTGAAACATCTTTCAATTGAGGCATCTCTACTTATTTTGTCTTTAAAATGTGCAAAAAAAAAAAAGTTGTTATTATGCGGCTTTACAATAGCAAACCATCATGAAATATTCCAGTAGTCACTTTCTTATTTTCCTGGATTTCACTTATTCAAATCTGCATTCAATACAAGGTCTTCAAATCAATCGTTTTTCCTTTTTCAACATACTTGCAATTGCTCAGTTGCAAATTGTAGTCAATGTTGCATATTTAAGCAAAACCTGAAGGAACTGTGACTAACCAGTGTTGGGGGTAAGGCATTACAAGTACCGTAAGTTCCGTAATATTACTTTTTCCAAGTATCTGGTAAAGTAACACATTACTTTTTAAATGACAAGAAAATATCGGAGTTACTTTAACACCAGTTACAGATTTAAAAAGTAATCTGAAAGTAAGGTAACATTACTTTCCATAAAAAGTAGGTAACATAATTGGTTACTTTTTAAGGGAGTAACGCAATATTGTAATGCATTACTTTTAAAAGAAATTTTCCCAACACTGTGACTAACAGTGTTGAATAAAGAAGAACCATAGTGATCATCCCGTTTAATCGTAACACTTTTGAAACGAAGAAAAAATAAATAAATACTAGGCCCATGTATGAACAAACCCAACAGATCTCAAATCTGACTTGTAGAACTGCATCAGTGAATTCACTCACCTATGGTTGCATTTGGGTAGATTTACAACCAATAGCACCACATTTTAATGTCACCAGCTGATCTCAAAGGTTTTTGAGAACTTGTGACTGAACCAAAAGTAGTAGCAGGCTGATAGACAGCTATAAATCCCAACTTGCGTCAACGCAGTTTTGCGTTTAATGCACAATCATGACTGACTGCTCATTGTTTGTGTTCATTTCTGTTTTACATACCTGATAATACGGGCCGCCGTTGAGGTGAAACTCCCAGCTACATGAAGACACAATGTTCTTCCACGTTATATATGAAGACCGGTCCGCCTATAGACTGATTAGGGGGTGGAGCTCAGGCTGAACACGTTGAAGACCATGTGGACGTGCAGACCCTCAATGTTGAATAATGGTTTTGTATTTGGAGCACAACCTGCACGTTTCCCTCGTCACAAGAGTTGTTGGGTTTTTGACGTTTTAGACGCGTTTGGAACGCTGTTCTGATTGATTTCCTTTTAATAATTAACAGCTGTGATGGAAAAAATCTGTTTTGTCAATAAAGAATGATGCATAGTACTCACCGTGTTCTCATCTCACTTGGCATTTACGTGCGAATTTGGTTGTAGTTTCCAGTTTGTTTTTGTCCTCTTGGGTTCCTCTCAGCAAAGCCAAAAAGACGTTTTCGCCTCAGTGTGTTTATGTCGTAACAACTCTTGATGTAGTCTAGATCTGTACACCATAAACTATGGAACTGCCAATTTTTATCAATTCATGTACAAGTTAACCAACAAGATCTTGTGTTGATCATGCCTGCTAACGGGGTTAACGCAAGTTACATATTACTTTTTCAAATAAGTAACGCTAGTTACTTTTTTCCCCCATTTATTGATTAAAATAATGTCTCATGTTGAAAAATTGTAAGATGTTACTTTAGTTTTAGAATAAATGTGAACATGCATTAATTCATCTCACTCACTAAAAAAAAAAACAGCTATTCCTCAAAATTAATAATTCAACTCAGAAAATGAGGCAAACCTGCAATAATTAAATATGTTAAATAATACAAATATCCTTAATCTATTTAATCCCATTTTATTAACGATGTCTTTGCTGACGACTTTTGATGATCCAATTCATCCACACTAATAAGCAAAAATTACTAAAGATAATCTAACATTTGGTTCCTTGTTGACATTTTTTCTTCTGCGGTCTACTGTACAGATGTGAATTTACTTTTACATTACTTGCCAATTTTGATCAATTTATGTACAAGTTAACCAAGATTAATCCATCTTGTGTTGATCATGCCTGCTAACCAGTGTTGGGGTATCTAGTAAAGTAACAAATTAATTTTTAATGGACAAGAAAATACCTAAGTTACCTTTTCAAATAAGTAACGCCAGTTACTTTTCCCCCATTTATTGATTAAAAGCTCTACTGTCCCAATGTTGAGAGAAATTGTAAGATATTACTTTAGTTCTAGAATAAATGTGAACATGCATTAATTAATCTTACTCAAAAAAGAAAAACAGATATTCCTCAAAATTAATAAAAACAGAGAAATTCAACTCTGAAAATGATTATTAAATATGCTGAATAATACAAATATCCTTTATGTATTTAATCCCATTTTATTAACTGATGTCTTTGCCGCCGACTTTTGATGATTTAATTCATCCATGCTAATAAGCAAAAATTACTAAAGATAATCTAATATTTGTTTTCCTTGTTTTATTGCTAAAGAGTTGACATTTTTTTCTTCTGCCGTCTACAGATGTGAATTTACTTTTCTCTAAGCCTGAGGCTTTTGGTGTGAAAAGGCTTTTATATTTGCAAAAAAATAGAACTTTTGATATTTAAAACAAACAAGCAAGCCCTGCCCAGATTTATAAAGTAATGCAAAAGTAACGTAACACATTACTTTCCACAAAAAGTTACTAACAAAATTAGTTACTTTTTTAGGGAGTAACTCAATATTGCAATGCATTACTTTTAAAACTAACTTTCCTCAACACTTCTGCTAACTGTGGTCAAGTTTTGTATTTGTAACAAATGAGTAGGTCAGTCAGTTAAATGACCATCTAATGACCAGCTACTGTGTTTCAAAACAGTTTAAGACCAGAAATGTATGTTCTGTTGGAAAATTCATTCATAAATGATCACAACTCTTCCTTCGTTTGGAGCTTAAACTATCAAGGATGGTCAAAGTGTAGACTCACTCTAACATTCACAACAGGGTCTTTGTGTTTCCGGCCTTAACAAGAAATACCTGTCTTACACCTTCAAAAGATATTTGCAAAGGTCATCTCTTGGTATGTCTATTTATAGGAAAAATCCGAAGCAAATTCCTACCTGCGTTTACATATGCTACTTTCAGGTTAGTTTAGTGTTGCACCACGTACCTCAAAACTGAAATGCCACGTTAGCACCTGATTGTTTATAAAACTTTGCAAACATTTCTTTTAGATGTGAGTCCTCAGCTCAAGGAAACTGTAGGCCTGGTGTGTTTTCTAGTAATGCAACGCTAAATAAGCGTTTTACAGTGAACACACTCCTACTCTCGTGGAAAATATAAGCACATAGGATGTAAAACAAGTTTTAGACCAACTTTGTTGGACAAATTCAGATGTTCCTAAGATAAAAACATTTATTTGATTCTATATTGTTACTGAAAAACCACACGACCGATTTTAGTTATCAAATAGAGCCACCTGGTGGACAGTGAATTAATTACAGTTGGCATCGGTTTGGCTCATTTATTACACGACAGCGACATTTAGCGATAATAATACGCAACGACAATAACATTCTGCATGCATCTTGGCTTTAAATAGTATTTTAAATGGGTTTCCAGAAAACAAATGTGACCCTGGACAGAATCAGCCTCAAGTGGCACGGGTATTTGTAGCAATAGCCAAAAATACATTGTATGGGTCAAATTATAATTTTTTCTTCTATGCCAAAAATCATTAGGATATTAAGATTATGTAATATGAAGATATTTTGTAAATTTCTTAGTGTAAATATATTAAAAACGAACTTTTGATTAGTAATGTGCATTGCTAAGCACTTCATTTGGACAACTTTAAAGGCAATTTTCTCAATAATTAATTTTTTTTTTGCACCCTTAGATTGTCAATTTAGAAAATAATGACGCTTAAGATTGGTTTTGTGATCCAGGGTCACAAATATGCGTTCACATTTATTATTCTGGTAATTGTCATTTAAAAGCAATTTATTGCATTTGCTTATAGTTAGAAACTAATATATTAAGTAATCAATACTATATACACTACCATTCAAAAGTTTGGGGTCAGTACATTTTTTTTAAAGAAATTAATACTTTTACTCAACAAGGATGTATTAAGTTAATAATTAAAAGTTTGTTAAAAGTTAATAATAAATAATTTACATTGTTATAAAAAAGTGTTTTGAATAAACACTACTTTTCAAACTTGCTATTCATGAAAGAATCCTGACCAAAAAAAAATCACAGGTTCCAAAAAAATATTTATCATTCTAATAATAAATCAGCATATTAGAATGATTTCTGAAGGATCATGTGACACTTAAGACTGGAGTAACAGCTGATAAAAATTCAGCTTTTCATCACAGGAATAAATTCTATTTTAAAGTATGATCAAATAATAAACATTATTTTATATTGTAAAAACATTTTGCAATATTACTGTTTTTTTCTGTATTTTTAATCAAAATGCAGCCTTGATGAGCATAAGAGACTTCTTTAAAGACTTACCGACCCCAAACTGTTGAACGGTAGTGTGTGTGTATATATATATATATATTTATTTATTCACAAGAAAAAACAAAGATTTTTCTTTTTTCTGGAGAGTTTATTATTTTTTTATTCAAAACCATTTAAAACAAAGCATTTTAAGAGCCACTGAATATCCTTCCACTGTTGCAGAACATAACTTAATAAACAAGACAAGCTCAGAACACACAGCTCTAAAGAAATTGAAGGTTCACATTGTAAATTTATTCAACATTGTTGCCTTATTTGCTTTTTTTTCTTATTCTAGTGACAATTTCATTGTAACCTTTAAAAAAATAAAAATGAAAACACAGTATTTGTATGTTTAAATGCTAACAACATGGTGAAAACCCTTCTGAAAACATTTTAGAAACACTCTTAAGCTGCCTTTTGAGAATGTTTGGTGTTTAAAATCCAAAGATAAACCAAGAAAGAAAGAGAAAGATAGATAGACAAAGCAATAAAACAAACTTTAGGACAATATTCTTGCGTTTCGCCAACAGATTTAGCCAGGGCAAACTGTTTTGGCAAGATATAGACGGCTTGATTAAAAAATGGGATACAAGTGGATATGAATGAAATATAGTAACTCCTGTCAAATCAATCAGTACATAAAAAGCAAGTCAACAAGTCAACTATAAATGTTATTCTTAATATAAAACTTGGTAAAAAATAGTTATTTCAAACTGTACAGTCACCAAGTACATAGAAGGATCAGACACTCATTAGCTTCTCATTTGGCGTCGCCAGCAGCGTCAACCTTCTGTGCCTAGAAGAAAGTGGTTTTAACAAAAAGTCAGTTCAACAGTGATTTGCTTGAGCAATTACCAAACTTTGCATGCTCCGTTAATTACTTGCTGTGCTAAAGCAAATATAGTAAACGAAAAATGGAAGTATATATAGTCTCATTTATTCATCTCTCTTTTAACCATCATCTGCGAGCTTTAAAATAATGATTTGAGCTTTTTAGACAACACTTTTCAGACCCACCTGGTCTGCCTTAGCGTCGCCATTTTCAGCAGGGTTGCCCTTCTTCCCCTTGGCGGGCTTCTGTGCGACCAACGACAAGAAATATGATTAAAAATGAAATAACAGACGTCGAACTTTGCGGTTTGATGGTTAACAAGACCTTCCGTCATCAATGGAACAAAATTCAGCCACTAAATTACCATATAATACTATTGCAAAGCTTTACATCCGTACCTTGGCGGCAGGTTTCTTGGCCTTTGGTTCAGGTTTAGGAGGAGCTGGTTTCTGTAAATCAATTCGGAGATGAATTAGACAAAAAAATTTAAAATAGAACTATATTAATTTATTGAACAGATCCAAAAAAATTATACTTACAGCAGACAACCTTGCGGAGCGTCTTGTCGGCTGCGAATAAAAATAATACTGAATCAATACCAATCAATAGGGAAACTGATTTATTTAATAAATGTAATATATTTCACTCAAGTTAAAAGTTAATTGGCTATTATAGTAAATATGTCTACAATGGCTGATGTAAATTAAATGTAAGCATAAACTTAAAAAATAAACTAAATTCAGAATTAAATAATAAATGTAGGTATGTCAATTTAACGTATGTAAACATTATATAGCATAAGTGATTTGCACAGATTATGTTCTGATTGAGTTTCATAAGGCTTGCAAACTTATGCAAGCCAAAAAATAAATAAATACATAAATAAACAAAAATATATAAGACGGTAAAATATAGAAAAACATAAATATTACATTTAAAAAAAAAAAAAAGTAATTTAAATAGACAAACCTCCTCCTTGCCTTTGGCGGCCTTCTCACCATCAATCTGTAAAAAACAAAACAGGAAAGCGTTTCAAAAATCAAACAATGAACATAAAAATTTTAATTCGTCAAAAATTAATAAGTAAATAAAAAAAATAGAACGTTCCCTTAAACAGTTTTCGCGCCTTACGTCACAAACGATAAGCCCGCAGTTATTTTTCATAACGGATGACTTTATTTTCTGCAGTGTCTTCCCGCGCATATTCAAATTCAAATCCGGGCTGTCAGTGCGCGCGGGCAAGACGGCTTCCTTTTGTTTGGCTGCATCACTACGCGCCTTTTAAAACGACTGAGGGCCGATTCTCATCGTACAGTTCCTTTGTTTTCCTCACGAAAACACTGTAACTCGTATAAAACAACGTTTGAACGGTAAAATAAAATGTAAAAATAGCTCAACGCGAATAACAAGCAAAGCGCCTTTAGACCGTCTTTAGAAGACACAGGTGCTGTAAAGATGGCAGCTTGACGTTTCGAGTAGGCGTAATGTACATCAACAATGACAGGAGCAGCTTAAATCACACGATAAAACATTATAACACAAACTAATATGAATAAAACGGACTTTAAGTCTAAAAATACACACGCGTGCAATGTTATAATCAAGCCAAATGACTAAAAGCGAGGTATTTTCATCTGAACTTTAAACACAAATACTCATCCGCAGTGTTAAAATGATACAATCATATTAAATCTGAAAGCTTATGTGAATATTAGCAATAGCAGATGTTACTCAAGTTCCCTCCTTTTACATTATCGAGTGATCAGGCGGGTCTTACAGGATGTTACGGATTTGTTTTGCTCGAATAATTATCGAAATATGAATGCATATTAATAGGTTAAAGTGCTTGTTGATTTTAAAACACATGTCTGATCATATTTTAAGGCAAACGTCGTTTTTTTGCTTATGTTTTCGTCTTTGCGCGGTAAGATTGACAGTCCGCCTGACAGTGAATATGTAAAAATCGACTGTCCGCCATTATAAAACAACCACACGATCGAAGACGATAACACCACCAAGAAATGTGAAAATTACAAGCACATATGTACAGATAGCAAAATTCAGGATTTTTTTCAAAAATGAAAAAGAACACAGTGCATCCCTACCTTTCTTTTGGGCATCTTGACTGCAGAAAAACGCCGAAAAAATGACAAAAAATCTGAATATCTGTGGAAATGCTGTGCTCGTGAGCAACGACAGCCTGCACGCCTCTCAGCGTCTCGCGTAAAATACAATAACGGCTGTATATGTTTTATTAAGTTTTTATATTGAAATTTAAGATAGAAACCGGTTTAAACCAGATTCTGCATATTCCGTGCAGTGATTGGCTGCGAGCGCGATCACGTATCGCTGGGCGTCGCTTATCTCTTAAAGCAACAATGACAGAATTCCCCGCTCAGGTTTCAGAGCTCAGGCTCAGACAGATGCTGCTGCTTGTCTTGGTAAGAAGGACGCCTCTGCTGGACACTGTGGAATTACACCGGGAATTTAATACAAATAAAACAACGAACAGACAAAACGTGGTAGACATAGGTTAAAGCGTTATTTGCATAATTACACACGTGTGTGTTTATATATACACATTTTTAGAAACGAGTAAAGCACATTTACGAAATGCACTGAATGGAACACAAAATCGCCTCTAAATGTAAATACCTTTGTCTTCGAAGTTTGAAAATACAACTCCCAACAGATCTCCATTACGTTTTCATTTTACCATCAAGTGTATGGCTTGAATAGATCTTGCTCATAAACACTAGAATATGGAAATAACTTTTTCTGTACCTTTTGATCACACTGTGAAAAAAAAAATCAGAATTCTGTCATTTTCCAGCGCAAATGTGTAGAAGCAAAATAACAAAAGAATAAGTCACGCTTTCAAAACTGTAGCTTTTTTTCTGTACCTTTTGATCACGCTGTGAAAAAAAAAAATTCATCAGTGTTTTTGTTTTCCAGCGCAAATGTGTAGATTCTTAAATTAGAAGCAGCAAAATAACAAAATTGATCAAAACGAAGTAAGTTTATGATTCAAACAAGAACAAATGTCTGCTAATGAGCTCAACAATAAATGGAAATAAATTTGAAGGGAAACATGTTTTCAGTTTTCATTATCCATTGTACTTTTTTCAACCATAAATTGATTGAATTTTGTTCAGTTTCTCAGAAAACGAAACTTCATATGTGACCCTGGACCACAAAGCCAGTCATAAGGGTCAATTTTTTCAAATTGAGATTTATACATCACCTGAAATGTATACATCATATAAATAAGTGTTTGTTGTGTGAGAAAGTGATCCAAATGAAGTAACGAGCAAATATCTGCTAATGAGCTTATAAAAATGCTTATAAAAATGTAATTAATTCATAGGTTTTTTTTTTTTTTTCATTATCCATCAATAGATATTTGTCCTTTTTACAAGCATAAATTAACTTAATTTTGTTTAGTTTCTCAGAAAACAAGACTTTATATGTTACCCTGGACCACAAAACCAATCATAAGGGTAAACTTTTTTGAAATTGAGATTTATATTATCTGAAAGCTGAATAAATACATTTTCCATTGATGTATGTAGTCCAAATGAAGTTCTTAACAATGCATATTACTAATCAAAAATTAGGTTTTGATGTATTTATGGTGGGAAATTTACAAAGTATCTTCATGGAACATGATCTTTACTTAATATCCTTATGATTTTTGGCATAAAATCAAAATGCATAGCTTTGACCCATTCAATGTATCTTTGGCTATTGCTACAAATATACCCATGCTACTTAAGGCTTGAGAAGCAAAATAACAAAATAAGAAGTCATGTTTTGTGAGAAAGTGATCAAAACTAAGTAATGAGCTTATAAAAATGAACTTAATTCATAGGGAAACATGATTTAAGTTTTCATTATCCATTAACAGATATTGACCATTTTACAAGTATAAATTCACTTCATTTTGCTCAGTTTCTCAGAAAACAAGACTTTATATATGACCCTGGACCACAAAGCCAGTCATAAGGGTCAACTTTTTTAAATTGAGATTTATACATCATCTGAAATGTATACATCATATAAATAAGCTTTCCATTGATGAATGAATTTGTTAGGGTAGGACAATATTAGGCCAAGATACAACTATTTGAAAATCTGGAATCTGAGGGTGCAAAAAAATCTAAATATTGAGAAAATCACCTTTAAAGTTGTCCAAATGACGTTCTTAGCAATGCATAATACTAATCAAAACTTAGGTTTTGATATATTTATGGTGGGAAATTTACAAAGTATCTTCATGGAACGTGATTGTTACTTAATATCTTTATGATTTTTGGCATACAATTGAAATGTATTTTCATTTTTGGCTAGAAGGAAAAAGATCCGGAGAGTGAAAACTTTTGAACAGATCTAATTAAATCATTTTTATTTTCACCTAAATATGATATTTTTTCATATGGTACTGCCCTACAGAAGCTACAGAAGATAGTTACATGTTTTCCAGAAGACAAAATAAGTTAAATTTACCCTGATTTTTCAATTCAGTTTTCACCCCTCGGCTCTTAATGCATGTTTTTTCCTTCTGGAGCATCAGTGATTGTTTGAACCTTCTGTAATAGTTGCATATGAGTCCCTCAGTTGTCCTCAGTGTGAAAAGATGGATCTCAAAATCATACAGTCATTGTTGGAAGGGTTCAAATACACAAAAATGCTGGAAAACCAAATAATTTGTGGGACCTGAAGGATTTTTCTGAAGAACAGCAGGCAGTTTAACTGTTCAGGACAAACAAGGGACTCATGAACAACTATCAATAAAAAAAAAACAGCTGTGGATCATTCAGGTAACAACACAGTAATAAGTGTATGTATATTTCTTAACAGGGTCATTTTTATAAGTTTAACTATTATTTTCTTATTATTATTTTACTATGTAAACATCTTTTATATGAAATATCTTCGTCAGGTCAGTACTAAAATATAGATTTGTATGATCCCTCCTATTTTGGTAAAATAATTAACATTTTGCAGATTCTGAAACTTTTGACCTCAACTGTATATAGGATCAAACACACTTATTAAAAAAATATAGACAACAGATACAAAATAAATTTCTTTTTTCAAGTAGAAGCCTTATGTTTTAATGATCATGAGAAACAAATTCAGTTAAGTGTGTCCAAACTTTTGACTGCTACTATAAATTATAACATGCATTATGCATTTGGTAAAAGTAATATTTGATTTGTAAACAAATTGTTCTTGAGGCTTCAATGACTCGAACCAGTTCACAAATCTGTCTGAGTTTGAATGATTTTGAAAAAATCCTGACAAAACCCCCCCTGAAAATTAAAAGTGAGATCAATCAGATTTAGCCTAATGTATTCTTCAGCATATCTAGTCCAAAAAAAAAAAAAAGAGTCCATGTGGTCAATCAAAGTCAATTTATTATTTCATAACGATTTAAGATCATTTCTATTTCAATATCAAGCATACATATCCACTGCCCCATAAAACGGGGTGAAACATCCTTCCACAGCTAAAGTATTTACAGATCAGCAAATAAAAAAAGTTTAGCACTAAGCCACAACAGCCTGGCTGCTTAAATCACTGAAGAAAGTGTCTCTCTTGTTCTGAAGGGCGTTGAGAAAACAGCGAACCCTCTCCTCTCGGCTGGCTGTGTACTTCAACAGTTCTTTCTGTCGACTCTGGGCATCCATAGGCTTTCCATTCCCACGGTGCTGCAAAAGTTCAGCCACACAGGAGCGATCCGCCTCCATCTGCTGGAGCGCTTGGTCTTCTCTGTGAAGATCTCGAGCTTTCTGCAACACACACATATGTGCACCATCAGGACCACAGTGAAGCAGATGTAAACATGAATGGAACGGGAATTGTAAGGTGACTAAAATTCTTGCTTATGCTTTTGCATCTTGACTTTAAATAAAGTTCTGGACTTCCTAAAACAATGTTTTCAGGAAATCATTTAAGGAAACAATTGTAGCAACGTTTACAAAAACGTACTTGTAATTAAGCAACAACGGTACATGCTGTAATACAATATCCTGTGTTCTTACTGGAATGATCCACAGCTGTGTTTTTTTGTTTAGTGATAGTTGTTCAGGAGTCCCTTGTTTGTCCTGAACAGTTAAACTGTCTGCTGTTCTTCAGAAAAATCCTTCAGGTCCCACTTATTCTTTGGTTTTCCAGCATTTTAGTGTATTTGAACCCTTTCCAAAAAAGACTGTATGATTTTCAGATCCATCTTTTCACACTGAGGACAACTGAGGGACTCATATGCAACTATTACAGAAAGTTCAAACGCTCACTGATGCTTCAAAAGAAAACACAATGCATTAAGAGCCGGAGGGTGAAAACTTTTGAACAGAATGGAGATGTGTACATTTTTCTTATTTTGGCCAAATATCTTTTTTTTTTTCATTTAGTACTGCCCTTCAGAGGCTACAGATGATAGTTAGATGTTTCCCAGAAGACAAAGTAAGTTAAATTACCCTGATCTTCAAATTCCAAAAGTTTTCACCCTTAGCTCTTAATGCATGGTTTTTCCTTTTGGGGCATCAGTAAGCATTTGTACCTATCATTTTTAACACTGATAATAAGAAGAAATGTTTCTTGAGCAACGGTTTTTGAAGGATCGTTTGACACAGCTTTACATCTCAATAATACATTACATTTTAATGTATATTCAAATTGAAAACAGCCATTTCAAATTGTAATAATATTCACAATATTACTGATTTTACCGTATTTTTGATTAAATAAATGCAGTTCCTAAATGAGCAAAAACATCTGTATGCAGATTCCATACATCTTAGTTGTGATTAAGTGAATAAGACCCAATGTTTCTAACAATGCAACTAACAATTACCTAAATAAGTTGTAAATCAACATAAAAACAAGTTATGGCAGACCTGGAGAGATGGATGACTTAGCTGGTATTGCAAAACAGCTTCACATAGATTCCAGAAAGAATATTCCGGCCACAGGACCGACTGGAACACTAGACAGGAATATGAGGTCTGTGGAGTATAAGATAATGCGGGAATATGAAAAACATTCATCAATTCAAAGCTGCAGAAATATGTGCTTAATGCACAATAGACAGATATATATCCATAGGACCAGCACCAGACTTTCAGTTGTCATTAGTGTTGATTTGATGGGAAACCTCATTGGAAAAGGCAGTGATGGGAATTATTCAGCTCTTAAAGCAACAGTTCACTCAAACATTAAACTTTGCTGAAAAATGTACTCTGCCTCAGGACATTAAAGATGTAGATGAGTTTGTTTCTTCATTAGATTTGGAGAAATGTAGCGTTACATCACTTCCTCACCAACAGATGCTCTGTAGTGAATGGGTGCCGTCAGAATGAGAGTCCAAACATCCGATTAAAAACATCGCAATAATCCACAAATAATCCACTCCAGTCCAGTCCATCAGTTAACATCTTGAGAAGCCACAAGCTTTATTTTATAGAAAACAAACCCATCATTAAGGTATTTTAACCTTTAAACCATTGCTTCTGGTCCATAATCCATCTCCTGTTGTCTCTCGCATCAAAATCCAGCCACATATTTGTTTAGATCTGTTTTAGACCATTTTATCTTGTAAACAGTGCTTGATCTGTGCATATTTCTCTCCTAAATTTGAGCAGACAACTTATTATTATGAATTATGGACTCGTATTTTAGCCAGAAGCAGCATCTTAACAATGGATTTGTTTCTTACAAACACACAACTTTTGCTTCTCAAGATGTTAGTTGATGGACTGGAGTGGTGTGGATTACTTGTGGATTATTGTGATGTTTTTATCAGCTCATTCTGACGGCACCCATTCACTGCAGAGGATCCATTGGTGAGCAAGTGATGGAATGCTATACTTCTTCAAATCTGATGAAGAAACAAACTCATTTAAATCTTAAATGGCTTGAGGATGAGTAAACTTTCAGCAAATTTGAATTTTTGGGGTAAACCATTCCATTAACACACATTGTAATTACAGTGGTGACCAAAATTATTAGAACACTAGTATTTTCACCAGCTATCTTTTGCTGTAGTGTGTGAGTAGGAAATATCAGTTTACATTCCCAAACCTTCATTTTGCCATTAATTGTAATAATCCAGTGAGGTTTTTGTTTGCACAAGGAGTCGGATCTGATCTCACCATCATCCAGTCCGTCTGGAATGACATGAAGAAACAGAACAAACTGAGACAAACGAAATCCAGAGGAACCGTGGCAACATCTCAAAGATGCTTCAAGAAACCTACCTGCAAAGCTACAGTACTGTTCAAAGTTTTAAAGTTTCAAAAATTCTGTAAAATGAGGATGCTGTCAAAATAGTGCCATGAATTGATTCTCTTTATCAATTAACTTCTATTAACTAAATTAAATCAACATTTGGTGTGAGCATCCTTTGCGTTTATGCAGCTTTTGCCCTAGGTGCACTTGTGCATAGTTTTTCAGGTAGCTTTGCAGGTAGGTTTCTCAAAGCATCTTGGAAACGTTACCACAGTTCTTCTGGATTTCATCTGTCTCAGTTTGTTCTGTTTCTTCATGTCATTCCAGACAGACTGGATGATGGTGAGATCAGATCTCTGTGTGGAGCACTGGCTGTTGTCCGACTCCTTGTGCAAACAAAAACCTCACTGGATTATTACAATTAATGACAAAATTAGAGTTTGGAAATGGAAAGTGATATTTCTCATTTTTCTCATAAGATGCATTGTAATTACAGTGGTAGCCAAAATGATTAGAACACTAGTATTTTCACCAGTTAAAAATGGTTTTAAGTCAGTTATTTCTATCTTTTGCTGCAGTGTGTCATTTTAAATTTGCATTTTAAATTTCCAAACCTTCATTTTGCCATTAATTGTAATAATCCAGTGAGAGTTTGCACAAGGAGTCTGACATTAAATCAACATTTGGTGTGAGCATCCTTTGCATTTAAAGCAGCTTTTGCCCTAGGTGCACTTGAGCATAGTTTTTCAGGTAGCTTTGCAGGTAGGTTTCTCAAAGCATCTTGGAGACGTCACCATAGTTTTTCTGGATTTAGTCTGTCTCAGTTTGTTCTGTTTCTTCATGTCATTCTAGACAGACTGGATGATGATGAGATCAGATCTCTGTGTGGAGCTCTGGCTGTTGTCATTGGATTATTACAACTATTGACAAAATGAAGGTTTGGAAATGTAAACTGATATTTCCTATTGATACACTAAAGCAAAATATAAAAATAACTGACTTGAAACCATTTTTAACTGGTGAAGATACTAGTGTTCTAATAATTTTGTCCACCACTGTATATAGAAATACAGACTGCTCCACAGTGAATCCAACTATGAACGCCATCTAAACTAAAATCCTGTATGTTTGTGTAAGTGCTTTATTTGTATGGCAAGATACTGACTAAAGCTCAATAATGCTCTCCTTTACCTGCCACAGTAGGAAATCACTGAGACGCACTTCTCCAGACGTACGGATGAGCAGATCAGGGTTTGGAGAATTACTGCTATACAGACACTCACCGAGGAGAACCTCAGACACATCACTGACAAATCACACAGAGAAGAACATATTAATTAATCATCTTTTACAGGTATTAAAACAGCTGATATTAATAGCAAATACTGTTTTCTCACCTGGATTTTATCAGACCCTGCTCTACTCCCCAAGCCATTTCCTTTACTGCATTTGCAATTTCATGTCTTGAGGTATATGCAAAGCACACATTCAGAAAACACCTGCATAATCAAATGAAGAACATATGAGATGAATGTATCAAACAAATGACAAAATGTATCATATATAGATCATGCTGTGAAAAGTGATTTTTTAAAACTCATAGACTACTATTCAAAAGTTTTAGGGTCATCAGGAGTTTTATAAAGAAATTAATACTTTTAATAAGTAATATGCATTCAATTAAATAAAAAATGACAGTAAAGAGAGCGAAATTTTTTTACTAGAATTATTCCTGTAGGATCATGTGACACTGAAGACTGGAGCAATGATGTGGAAAATTCAGCAAATTGTTTGCATCACAAAACAAAATATGTCATTTTACAATGTATTTACATATCAAACAGATATTTTAATTTGTAATTACATGTAACAATATTTCTGTTTTTACTGTATTTTTAATCAAATAAATGTAGCCTTGGTGAGCAGAAGAGACTTCTTTTAAAAACATAAAAAAAACAGTATTGTAAATATTAGAATGCACCAGAAGTTAATGTCTTTTTAGTCATAGCAGAACAATAAAGAAACATGCAACTTTAAAGTTAATCTGGACTTTTTAATTAAGTAGACTTGGGCATTGCTAAAAATGACAGTCAAACCAAACATTATTCAGACATCAGATATAATTTTTACTAGTGGGTGCAGGATTATGTAAGTGAGGATACCATGCTAATCATGCTAGTAACATGCTAGCAACTTTCTAATCATGCTAACAACATGCTTATTATGTTAAAACATGCCTGCAACTTGATAATATTGCTAGAAACATGCTAACAACTTGCAAGTCATATTAAAACATATTAGCAACTTGCCAATCATGCTAGAAACACGCTAGCAACTTGCTAATCACGCTAGAAACATGCTAGCGACTGCCAATCATGCAATAAACACGCTACCAAACTTGCTAATCATGCTAGACACACTAGCAAATTGCTAATCATGCTAGAAACATGCTAACCATGCTAGAACGTGTTAAAAACATACTAGCAACTTGCTAATCATGCTAGAAACTTGTTCGCAACTTGCTTATCATGATTAAAACATGCTAGTAACATGCTAATCATGCTAAAACATGCAAGCAACTTGGTAATCATGTTAAAATCATGCTAACAACATGATAATAATGCTAGAAACGTTAAAAACATACTAGCAACTTGCCAATCATGCTAAAAACATGCTAGCAACTTGATAATCAAGCTAAAAACATGCTGGCAACTTGATAATCAAGCTAAAAACATGCTGGCAACTTGTTAATCATGCTAGAAACATGCTAGCAACATGCTAATCATACTAGAAACATGCTAGCAACTTGATAATCAAGCTAAAAACATGCTGGCAACTTGCTAATCATGCTAGAAACATGCTTGCAACTTGCTAATCATGCTAAAATCATGCTGACAACATGATAATCATGCTAGAAACGTTAAAAACATACTAGCAACTTGCTAATCAAGTTGCTAGAAACATGCTAGCAACTTGATAATCAAGCTAAAAACATGCTGGCAACTTGTTAATCATGTTAACAACATGCTTATTATGCTAAAAACATGCTAGCAACTTGCTAACCATGCTAGAAACATGCTAGCAACATGCTAAAACATGCAAGCAACTTGCTAATCATGCTTAAACATGCAAGCAACATGCTAATCATGCTAAAACATGCAAGCAACTTGCTAATCATGCTTAAACATGCAAGCAACATGCTAATCATGTTAAAATCATGCTAGCAACTTAATAATCATGCTAGAATAATGCTAACAATTTACTAATCTTGCTAGCAACTTGCTCTCATATATGATAAAAATATGATTTATGAGCAGATATATGATTTATGTTGTGAGGGTATAAAAGCTGCCCGGCTTGGGCTTTGGGAATATGATTTGATGTAAATTTACATAAACGTTTAGTGGATAAATAAATTAGCAAAGTAAACTGACATATTATACCAAAAAATCTTCATACAGTGGACTACCAATAAAACTGATAAAAATTTGGGACCAAAAATTTGATTTGACACTTTGACCTGACCACATTTTGTTACATACCTTTCACCTTTCTATCAAAGTTATCTGATATTATCAAGATTAATTTGTTCGGACATAGTTGAAAGCAGAAGTTCACTTCCAGAACAAAAATGTACAGATAATTTACTCACTCCTTTATCACCCAAGATGTTCATGTCTTTCTTTCTTCTGTCATAAAGAAATTGTTCTTTTTTTGTTGAGAAAACCGTTTCAGGATTTCTCTCCATAGAGTTGACTTCTATGGCGCCTTCGAGTTTGAACTTCCAAAATGCAGTTTTAATGCAGCTTCAAAGGGCTCTAAACAATCCCAACCGAGGAACAACATCTAGTGAAACAATTGGTTATTTCCTAATTACAATTTATACACTTTTTAACCTCAAATGCTCATCTTGTCTAGCTCTGCGTCAACTCTGTGTATTCCAATTCAAGACAGTTAGGGTGTGTCGAAAAACTACCATCTCATTTTCTCCTCAAACTGACCCAGTGTTGCAAGTGAACATGCAAAGATCAAACGCCCTTTACAAAAAAATTAAAAATAAAACAGCAATGTAGGACAATTTTGAAGTTGAAGAAGAAAATGAGATTTGGTATAGTGTTTTTCGACATACCCTTAAAGGGATGGTTCGGAGTAGAATTGACTTCATTGCTATGCACTCCGAAGCCCATGTAAATACCCCATCCGAAGTTTTTTTTGCCTTAGTCAAACATTTATGGAGATATTAGAGTTCTTCGAATTGCTTGTTACAGGAGTGAATGGTACATGTGATGTATCTCGTAAATTGCACCACTAAACGTGCAAGTAATCTTACCAAACTTGTACAGTAGTGTAAATAGGGTATGTACTCACAAAACGCTGCATCAGAACATTTGTAAGTCCGCCATGAGTGTTTTAAAAACACGTTTTACCAAAGAACTACTAGTCTCAGAAACTACAAGTCGACGTCACTTCCCTGGTTTGAAAAAAGCATGTAAAAGTCCTCCTACTACATCTGTGTGCATGTCAACTTGTAGGAGGACTTTTACGTGCTTTTTTCAAACCAGGGAAGTGACGTCGACGTGTCGCCATTTGTAGTTTTTGAGACTAGTAGGGATCAGCTAAAACGTGTTTTTAAAACACTCATGGTGGACTTACAAATGTCCTGATGCAGCGTTTTGTGAGTACATACCCTATTTACACTACTGTACAAGTTTGGTAAGATTACTTGCACGTTTAGTGGTGCAATTTACGAGATACATCACATGTACCATTCACTCCTGTAACAAGCAATTCGAAAAACTCTAATATCTCCATAAATGTTTGACTAAGGTAAAAAAAAAACTTGGGATGGGGTATTTACATGGGCTTCGGAGTGCATAGCAATGAAGTCAATTCTACTCCGAACCATCCCTTTAAGGTCATTGCACACTGAGTCCGAAAATTACATATGCGCTTTTTCGTATTTGTCATCCTTTCCTTTATAAGTGTTTGCTACGATTGTGAAAATGCAGAAAATCGAACCTGATCCGAACTTTTTTATGGCGGACGAAAGCTTCGGAGGCAGTGTGCAACAGTGATTGACACAACAGTCGTATTTATTTTTCAACGTGTGAAAATTTCGGACTGAGTGTGCAATGACCTTAACTGTGAACCAGAATACAGAGTTGATATCTAGACAAGATGAGCATTTGAGATTAAAAAGTATATAAATTGTCTTTTTTTTTTTTTTTAGAAAATGACTGATCGTTTGACCAAATAAGACCCTTCTTCCTCAGCTGGGATCATTTAGAGCCTGCATTTTGGAAAGTTCAAACTCAGGGACACCATAGAAGTCCACTGTATGAAAAATAAAAAATCCTGAAATGTTTTTCTCCAAAAACATAATTTCTTTATGTCTTCTAAATTGTTGTTCTGGAAGTGAACTTCTCCTTTAACTCTTGATTTCTTGTAATATTTTATTACCATTTTCTAAATAAACTGTGGTTTTGTGAGAAATGTTGAAGGCGTCTGAATAAATTTTGGTTTGACTGTAATTAATTTATGATTATCAAGATACAGTTTAACTCTTGAGTTCTTGTCATAATTAATTTACATTTTCGAAACTAAAGCGAATAAACTGTGGTAATGTGAGAAATTTTGAAGGTGTCTGAATACTTTTTGGTTTGACTCTATATCTTGGTGAAAATCTACACAGTTGATGCTTACTTGTTGTGTGCTTTAGTTGCCACCACAGCTTTGGCAATGAGCTGCTGCAGATCTGTAGGCAGTAGAGTCAGATCTCCCAACACACGAATAGACACACCATGCTTCTCAAGATTCTCCCTAGAAATTAGGACAAAGTCACATTTAGATTGTATCAATATTTTTAGCCCTCATGGGTGAACAAATCTTGTGCAGAAGTGACTTACTGCTCCGTCAGCAGCCGGCTGAACTTCTGTCTGGCCAGCTCCATCAGACCATCCACCTCTTCTTTAGAACGCTTGAAGTTCTCAATACTGAACGCATACACAGTCACCTCATGAATGCCCAGGTTTAGGCACCAACGGAGCGTCTATGTGAGTTTAAACAATGCATATTAAGAAATTGAGCATGCATATACACAGTCATTCAGTCAGTACTACTTTTATACTGCAAGGATGCATGGCTAAATTGATCTAAAGTGTCAGTACAGACATTTATTATGTTACAAAAGATTTCTGTTTCAAATAAATGCTGTTTTTTTAAACTTCTATTCATCAAAGAATCTTGAAAAACGCATGCATCAGGGTTTCCAGTAAAATATGAAGCAGCACAACTGTTTTCAATGCTTATAGGCCCAGTTTCATAGACAGGGCTTAGCTTAAGCCAGGATTAGGCCATAGTTCAATTAAGACTTTTAAGTAATTTTTTATAAACATGCCTTAGAAAAAACATTACTGGTGTGCATCTTGAGACTAAACAAAGGCGCTGATATATTTTAAGATCAGTCAGTACAAGTTTCTTTCAGTTGAAACAGCTCAGACTTACACTTTAGTCTAGGACTAGGCTTAAGTCTTGTCTATGAAACCGGGGGATAATGTTTCTTGAGCAGCAAATCGGCATATTAGAATGATTTCTGAAGAATCATGTGACACTAAAGACTGTGTGATTATGCTGAAAATTCAGCCTTGATCACAGAAATAAAATTGCGTCTTACAATATATTCAAATAGAAAACAGTTCTTTTAAACTTCAATCATTTTTCGCACTGTTACTGTTTTTAATGTATTTTTGATCAAATACAGCGGTGAAAATTCTTTCAAAAACATTAAAAACATTTTGCTGACACCAACCTGATTAGTAATGCATTGCAATTTAATGACCAGTGAGAAAGTGTGCAAAGTAAAATTAACATTTATTTTACACAATATTTAGTCAAAATTGTAAATATTTTCAAAATATTTGAAAACATAGTTTGAAGCAGTCAAATTGGTCAAATATTGGTCAATTAATCCACTATCAATATCTATCAATATCTGCACACTCACCTCTGCAAGTTTCTCAAAGCCCTGCGAGTGACCTTCATGCCTCTCCACGTGCGTCTTTTGGGCAAAACGCCTGTTACCATCCATGATAAAGGCCACATGTTTGGGCATAGGCCCTGCCTGTGATAAAAAAAAAAAAACAAGTTTAAGTTAGTCATTAAGGTGTTAGATAATTATTATTTTAGTTTACTGTACAAATCCTCTCTGAAACACACCTTCAGGATGTTGGCAGTGACCCCTTCTAAAAAGGATAGTTTCTGCTCTCGAATCCAAGACATGACAGTACTCTCTGTGAAAAAACAGAGTTACTGCAACAGTATGTATATTAAAGGGAAGGATTTTTGAGAAAACTTGTACATGAGCATTTGAACCATAAAGAGGCATTATTTTACTCAAACTTATTTATGCATTGCAATTTTGCTTTTGTAGTCTAACTAATTTTGAGCTATTTATTATTGTTATTGTTATTAAACAGAATTAAATGTATATGATTAAATGGTGTTGATGTTTATAGAGCAAGGTGGTAAACAGCCAATTAAATATTTGTAGCAATTGACAAATATACATTATATGGGTCAAAATTATAGATTTTTCTTTCATGCCAAAACTCATTAGGATATTAAGTAAAGATCATGTTTCATTAAAACATTTTGTACATTTCCTACTATAAATATATCAAAATTTTTAATTAGCAATACGCATTGCTAAGAACTACATTTGGACAACTATAAAGGCGATTTACTCAGTATTTAGATTTTTTTGCACCCTCAGATTCCTGATTTTCAAAAATTTGCATTATATTGTCATATAATAACAGAAGCTTATTTTTCAGCTTTTATATCTCATTTTCACCCTTATGACCAGTGTTGTGCAAAGTTACTTCCAAAATGTAATACATTATATATTACTAGTTACTGTCTTTTAAAAGTAATTAGTTACGTTACAATATTACTGTCTCTAAATTGTAATGCGTTATACTTTTAAGTTACTTTTGAGTTTCTTTCATCAAAATATCCACACAGATTATAAAATGCCAAAATATAAGTTTATAGCTGCTCATTATACATTAAGTTTAGGATAGCTAGCATAAAATTATAAAAACATATTTAAGTAGGCCTCCCGGTATGTCTATTAATGTTACGTATAGTTTAGGTTAAACACGAATAAGCACAAACCGCATTAATACATTCGTAAATAAAGCGAAATGTTATAATGTACAAACATTAAACAAAATAAATAGCCTATAGGCTATTTAAAATGGTTTAAAACCAGGGCCCAGTTTTTCAAAAAAAATTAATCTGGATCAAATTGGTC
>NC_133369.1:3907551-3934792 GCF_049309525.1 Garra rufa | reverse complement strand
CATTTTTATGTTTGAATGTTGTCTAAGTTGTTGTTGTCTATATAATTGTTCAAAATAAATCCCTTTATATTCAATTAGTTTGGATGGATTTTCATTTATGAGAACCTGGTATATTTGAGTGAAAAGAATCCTTATGCCTCATTTTGTTGTCTATTACATATGTAGTGTAATTGATGACTAGTCTATTCTTGGGCTATGGTTAGACGTCTATTAGATTTTCACTGACAGCCCAAAATCAGCCTTGTTTTAGCCTAGACCCATATTGCCTGTCTATTAGACGTATATATGTAGTCGTTTAATAGCGGTCTAATTGATGACTAGTCTATACTTGGGCTATGGTTAGACGTCTATTAGACGTACAAATATAGTCATTCAATAGCTGTCTGATTGCCTATTCTTAGACTATGGTTAGACGTATATATGAAGTCATTCAATAGCTGTCTATTCTTGGGCTATGGTTAGACGTCTAGTAGACGTATAAATATAGTCATTCAATAGCTGTCTGATTGTCTATTCTTGGGCTATGGTTAGACGTCTATTAGACGTATAAATATAGTCATTCAATAGCTGTCTGATTGTCTATTCTTGGGCTATGGTTAGACGTCTATTAGATGTATATCTGTAGTCATTCAATAGCTGTCTATCCTTTGGCTATGGTTAGAATAGACAGCTATTGAATGACTACATATATACGTCTAATAGACGTCTAACCATAGCCCAAGAATAGACAATCAGACAGCTATTGAATGACTATATTTATACGTCTAATAGACGTCTAACCATAGCCCAAGAATAGACAATCAGACAGCTATTGAATGACTATATTTATAGGTCTAATAGACGTCTAACCATAGCCCAAGAATAGACAGCTATTGAATGACTACATATATACGTCTAATAGACGTCTAAACATAGCCCAGGAATAGACAGCTATTGAATGACTACATATATATGTCTAATAGACGTCTAAACATAGCCCAAGAATAGACAGCTATTGAATGACTACATATATACGTCTAATAGACGTCTAACCATAGCCCAAGAATAGACAATCAGACAGCTATTGAATGACTATATTTATACGTCTAATAGACGTCTAAACATAGCCCAAGAATAGACAGCTATTGAATGACTACATATATACGTCTAATAGACGTCTAAACATAGCCCAAGAATAGACAATCAGACAGCTATTGAATGACTATATTTATACGTCTAATAGACGTCTAACCATAGCCCAAGAATAGACAGCTATTGAATGACTACATATATACGTCTAATAGACGTCTAAACATAGCCCAAGAATAGACAGCTATTGAATGACTACATATATATGTCTAATAGACGTCTAAACATAGCCCAAGAATAGACAGCTATTGAATGACTACATATATACGTCTAATAGACGTCTAACCATAGCCCAAGAATAGACAATCAGACAGCTATTGAATGACTATATTTATACGTCTAATAGACGTCTAGCCATAGCCCAAGAATAGACAATCAGACAGCTATTGAATGACTATATTTATACGTCTAATAGACGTCTAAACATAGCCCAAGAATAGACAGCTATTGAATGACTACATATATACGTCTAATAGACGTCTAAACATAGCCCAAGAATAGACAGCTATTGAATGACTACATATATACGTCTAATAGACGTCTAACCATAGCCCAAGAATAGACAATCAGACAGCTATTGAATGACTATATTTATACGTCTAATAGATGTCTAACCATAGCCCAAGAATAGACAATCAGACAGCTATTGAATGACTACATATATACGTCTAATAGACGTCTAACCATAGCCCAAGAATAGACAGCTATTGAATGACTACATATATACGTCTAATAGACGTCTAAACATAGCCCAAGAATAGACAGCTATTGAATGACTGCATATATACGTCTAATAGACGTCTAAACATAGCCCAAGAATAGACAGCTATTGAATGACTACATATATACGTCTAATAGACGTCTAAACATAGCCCAAGAATAGACAGCTATTGAATGACTACATATATACGTCTAATAGACGTCTAACCATAGCCCAAGAATAGACAATCAGACAGCTATTGAATGACTATATTTATACGTCTAATAGATGTCTAACCATAGCCCAAGAATAGACAATCAGACAGCTATTGAATGACTACATATATACGTCTAATAGACGTCTAACCATAGCCCAAGAATAGACAGCTATTGAATGACTACATATATACGTCTAATAGACGTCTAAACATAGCCCAAGAATAGACAGCTATTGAATGACTGCATATATACGTCTAATAGACGTCTAAACATAGCCCAAGAATAGACAGCTATTGAATGACTACATATATACGTCTAAACATAGCCCAAGAATAGACAGCTATTGAATGACTACATATATACGTCTAATAGACGTCTAAACATAGCCCAAGAATAGACAGCTATTGAATGACTACATATATACGTCTAATAGACGTCTAACCATAGCCCAAGAATAGACAATCAGACAGCTATTGAATGACTATATTTATACGTCTAATAGACGTCTAACCATAGCCCAAGAATAGACAATCAGACAGCTATTGAATGACTATATTTATACGTCTAATAGACGTCTAACCATAGCCCAAGAATAGACAGCTATTGAATGACTACATATATACGTCTAATAGACGTCTAACCATAGCCCAAGAATAGACAGCTATTGAATGACTACATATATACGTCTAATAGACGTCTAACCATAGCCCAAGAATAGACAATCAGACAGCTATTGAATGACTACATATATACGTCTAATAGACGTCTAACCATAGCCCAAGAATAGACAGCTATTGAATGACTACATATATACGTCTAATAGACGTCTAAACATAGCCCAAGAATAGACAGCTATTGAATGACTGCATATATACGTCTAATAGATGTCTAAACATAGCCCAAGAATAGACAGCTATTGAATGACTACATATATACGTCTAACCATAGCCCAAGAATAGACAATCAGACAGCTATTGAATGACTACATATATACGTCTAATAGACGTCTAACCATAGCCCAAGAATAGACAGCTATTGAATGACTACATATATACGTCTAATAGACGTCTAAACATAGCCCAAGAATAGACAGCTATTGAATGACTGCATATATACGTCTAATAGACGTCTAAACATAGCCCAAGAATAGACAGCTATTGAATGACTACATATATACGTCTAAACATAGCCCAAGAATAGACAATCAGACAGCTATTGAATGACTATATTTATACGTCTAATAGACGTCTAACCATAGCCCAAGAATAGACAATCAGACAGCTATTGAATGACTATATTTATACGTCTAATAGACGTCTAGCCATAGCCCAAGAATAGACAATCAGACACCTTTTGAATGACTATATTTATACATCTAATAGACGTCTAAACATAGCCCAAGAATAGACAGCTATTGAATGACTACATATATACGTCTAATAGACGTCTAAACATAGCCCAAGAATAGACAGCTATTGAATGACTACATATATACGTCTAATAGACGTCTAACCATAGCCCAAGAATAGACAATCAGACAGCTATTGAATGACTATATTTATACGTCTAATAGATGTCTAACCATAGCCCAAGAATAGACAATCAGACAGCTATTGAATGACTACATATATACGTCTAACAGACGTCTAACCATAGCCCAAGAATAGACAATCAGACAGCTATTGAATGACTATATTTATACGTCTAATAGACGTCTAACCATAGTCCAAGAATAGACAGCTATTGAATGACTACATATATACGTCTAATAGACGTATAAACATACTGTAGCCCAAGAATAGACAGCTATTGAATGACTACATATATACATCTAATAGACGTCTAAACATAGCCCAAGAATAGACAGCTATTGAATGACTACATATATACGTCTAATAGACGTCTAACCATAGGCCAAGAATAGACAATCAGACAGCTATTGAATGACTATATTTATACGTCTAATAGACGTCTAACCATAGCCCAAGAATAGACAATCAGACAGCTATTGAATGACTATATTTATACGTCTAATAGACGTCTAACCATAGCCCAAGAATAGACAATCAGACAGCTATTGAATGACTATATTTATACGTCTAATAGACGTCTAAACATAGCCCAAGAATAGACAGCTATTGAATGACTACATATATACGTCTAATAGACGTCTAACCATAGCCCAAGAATAGACAGCTATTGAATGACTACATATATATGTCTAATAGACGTCTAAACATAGCCCAAGAATAGACAGCTATTGAATGACTACATATATACGTCTAATAGACGTCTAACCATAGCCCAAGAATAGACAATCAGACAGCTATTGAATGACTACATATATACGTCTAATAGACGTCTAACCATAGCCCAAGAATAGACAGCTATTGAATGACTACATATATACGTCTAATAGACGTCTAAACATAGCCCAAGAATAGACAGCTATTGAATGACTGCATATATACGTCTAATAGACGTCTAAACATAGCCCAAGAATAGACAGCTATTGAATGACTACATATATACGTCTAAACATAGCCCAAGAATAGACAGCTATTGAATGACTACATATATACGTCTAATAGACGTCTAAACATAGCCCAAGAATAGACAGCTATTGAATGACTACATATATACGTCTAATAGACGTCTAACCATAGCCCAAGAATAGACAATCAGACAGCTATTGAATGACTATATTTATACGTCTAATAGACGTCTAACCATAGCCCAAGAATAGACAATCAGACAGCTATTGAATGACTATATTTATACGTCTAATAGACGTCTAACCATAGCCCAAGAATAGACAGCTATTGAATGACTACATATATACGTCTAATAGACGTCTAACCATAGCCCAAGAATAGACAGCTATTGAATGACTACATATATACGTCTAATAGACGTCTAACCATAGCCCAAGAATAGACAATCAGACAGCTATTGAATGACTATATTTATACGTCTAATAGACGTCTAGCCATAGCCCAAGAATAGACAATCAGACAGCTATTGAATGACTATATTTATACGTCTAATAGACGTCTAAACATAGCCCAAGAATAGACAGCTATTGAATGACTACATATATACGTCTAATAGACGTCTAAACATAGCCCAAGAATAGACAGCTATTGAATGACTACATATATACGTCTAATAGACGTCTAACCATAGCCCAAGAATAGACAATCAGACAGCTATTGAATGACTATATTTATACGTCTAATAGACGTCTAACCATAGCCCAAGAATAGACAGCTATTGAATGACTACATATATACGTCTAATAGACGTCTAAACATAGCCCAAGAATAGACAGCTATTGAATGACTGCATATATACGTCTAATAGACGTCTAAACATAGCCCAAGAATAGACAGCTATTGAATGACTACATATATACGTCTAAACATAGCCCAAGAATAGACAGCTATTGAATGACTACATATATACGTCTAATAGACGTCTAAACATAGCCCAAGAATAGACAGATATTGAATGACTACATATATACGTCTAATAGACGTCTAACCATAGCCCAAGAATAGACAATCAGACAGCTATTGAATGACTACATATATACGTCTAATAGACGTCTAACCATAGCCCAAGAATAGACAGCTATTGAATGACTACATATATACGTCTAATAGACGTCTAAACATAGCCCAAGAATAGACAGCTATTGAATGACTACATATATACGTCTAATAGACGTCTAACCATAGCCCAAGAATAGACAATCAGACAGCTATTGAATGACTATATTTATACGTCTAATAGACGTCTAACCATAGCCCAAGAATAGACAATCAGACAGCTATTGAATGACTATATTTATACGTCTAATAGACGTCTAACCATAGCCCAAGAATAGACAATCAGACAGCTATTGAATGACTATATTTATACGTCTAATAGACGTCTAACCATAGCCCAAGAATAGACAATCAGACAGCTATTGAATGACTATATTTATACGTCTAATAGACGTCTAACCATAGCCCAAGAATAGACAATCAGACAGCTATTGAATGACTACATATATACGTCTAATAGACGTCTAACCATAGCCCAAGAATAGACAATCAGACAGCTATTGAATGACTATATTTATACGTCTAATAGACGTCTAGCCATAGCCCAAGAATAGACAATCAGACACCTTTTGAATGACTATATTTATACATCTAATAGACGTCTAAACATAGCCCAAGAATAGACAGCTATTGAATGACTACATATATACGTCTAATAGACGTCTAAACATAGCCCAAGAATAGACAGCTATTGAATGACTACATATATACGTCTAATAGACGTCTAACCATAGCCCAAGAATAGACAATCAGACAGCTATTGAATGACTATATTTATACGTCTAATAGATGTCTAACCATAGCCCAAGAATAGACAATCAGACAGCTATTGAATGACTACATATATACGTCTAATAGACGTCTAACCATAGCCCAAGAATAGACAGCTATTGAATGACTACATATATACGTCTAATAGACGTCTAAACATAGCCCAAGAATAGACAGCTATTGAATGACTACATATATACGTCTAAACATAGCCCAAGAATAGACAGCTATTGAATGACTACATATATACGTCTAATAGACGTCTAACCATAGCCCAAGAATAGACAATCAGACAGCTATTGAATGACTATATTTATACGTCTAATAGACGTCTAACCATAGCCCAAGAATAGACAATCAGACAGCTATTGAATGACTATATTTATACGTCTAATAGACGTCTAATCATAGCCCAAGAATAGACAATCAGACAGCTATTGAATGACTATATTTATACGTCTAATAGACGTCTAACCATAGCCCAAGAATAGACAGCTATTGAATGACTACATATATACGTCTAATAGACGTCTAACCATAGCCCAAGAATAGACAATCAGACAGCTATTGAATGACTACATATATACGTCTAATAGACGTCTAACCATAGCCCAAGAATAGACAGCTATTGAATGACTACATATATACGTCTAATAGACGTCTAAACATAGCCCAAGAATAGACAGCTATTGAATGACTACATATATACGTCTAAACATAGCCCAAGAATAGACAGCTATTGAATGACTACATATATACATCTAATAGACGTCTAACCATAGCCCAAGAATAGACAATCAGACAGCTATTGAATGACTATATTTATACGTCTAATAGACGTCTAACCATAGCCCAAGAATAGACAATCAGACAGCTATTGAATGACTATATTTATACGTCTAATAGACGTCTAACCATAGCCCAAGAATAGACAGCTATTGAATGACTACATATATACGTCTAATAGACGTCTAACCATAGCCCAAGAATAGACAGCTATTGAATGACTACATATATACGTCTAATAGACGTCTAACCATAGGCCAAGAATAGACAATCAGACAGCTATTGAATGACTATATTTATACGTCTAATAGACGTCTAACCATAGCCCAAGAATAGACAATCAGACAGCTATTGAATGACTATATTTATACGTCTAATAGACGTCTAAACATAGCCCAAGAATAGACAGCTATTGAATGACTACATATATACGTCTAATAGACGTCTAAACATAGCCCAAGAATAGACAGCTATTGAATGACTACATATATACGTCTAATAGACGTCTAACCATAGCCCAAGAATAGACAATCAGACAGCTATTGAATGACTATATTTATACGTCTAATAGATGTCTAACCATAGCCCAAGAATAGACAATCAGACAGCTATTGAATGACTATATTTATACGTCTAATAGACGTCTAGCCATAGCCCAAGAATAGACAATCAGACAGCTATTGAATGACTATATTTATACGTCTAATAGACGTCTAAACATAGCCCAAGAATAGACAGCTATTGAATGACTACATATATACGTCTAATAGACGTCTAAACATAGCCCAAGAATAGACAGCTATTGAATGACTGCATATATACGTCTAATAGATGTCTAAACATAGCCCAAGAATAGACAGCTATTGAATGACTACATATATACGTCTAACCATAGCCCAAGAATAGACAATCAGACAGCTATTGAATGACTACATATATACGTCTAATAGACGTCTAACCATAGCCCAAGAATAGACAGCTATTGAATGACTACATATATACGTCTAATAGACGTCTAAACATAGCCCAAGAATAGACAGCTATTGAATGACTGCATATATACGTCTAATAGACGTCTAAACATAGCCCAAGAATAGACAGCTATTGAATGACTACATATATACGTCTAAACATAGCCCAAGAATAGACAGCTATTGAATGACTACATATATACGTCTAATAGACGTCTAACCATAGCACAAGAATAGACAATCAGACAGCTATTGAATGACTATATTTATACGTCTAATAGACGTCTAACCATAGCCCAAGAATAGACAATCAGACAGCTATTGAATGACTATATTTATACGTCTAATAGACGTCTAACCATAGCCCAAGAATAGACAATCAGACAGCTATTGAATGACTATATTTATACGTCTAATAGACGTCTAACCATAGCCCAAGAATAGACAATCAGACAGCTATTGAATGACTATATTTATACGTCTAATAGACGTCTAACCATAGCCCAAGAATAGACAATCAGACAGCTATTGAATGACTATATTTATACGTCTAATAGACGTCTAGCCATAGCCCAAGAATAGACAATCAGACAGCTATTGAATGACTATATTTATACGTCTAATAGACGTCTAAACATAGCCCAAGAATAGACAGCTATTGAATGACTACATATATACGTCTAATAGACGTCTAAACATAGCCCAAGAATAGACAGCTATTGAATGACTACATATATACGTCTAATAGACGTCTAACCATAGCCCAAGAATAGACAATCAGACAGCTATTGAATGACTATATTTATACGTCTAATAGATGTCTAACCATAGCCCAAGAATAGACAATCAGACAGCTATTGAATGACTACATATATACGTCTAATAGACGTCTAACCATAGCCCAAGAATAGACAGCTATTGAATGACTACATATATACGTCTAATAGACGTCTAAACATAGCCCAAGAATAGACAGCTATTGAATGACTGCATATATACGTCTAATAGACGTCTAAACATAGCCCAAGAATAGACAGCTATTGAATGACTACATATATACGTCTAAACATAGCCCAAGAATAGACAGCTATTGAATGACTACATATATACGTCTAATAGACGTCTAAACATAGCCCAAGAATAGACAGCTATTGAATGACTACATATATACGTCTAATAGACGTCTAACCATAGCCCAAGAATAGACAATCAGACAGCTATTGAATGACTATATTTATACGTCTAATAGACGTCTAACCATAGCCCAAGAATAGACAATCAGACAGCTATTGAATGACTATATTTATACGTCTAATAGACGTCTAACCATAGCCCAAGAATAGACAGCTATTGAATGACTACATATATACGTCTAATAGACGTCTAACCATAGCCCAAGAATAGACAGCTATTGAATGACTACATATATATGTCTAATAGACGTCTAACCATAGCCCAAGAATAGACAATCAGACAGCTATTGAATGACTACATATATACGTCTAATAGACGTCTAACCATAGCCCAAGAATAGACAGCTATTGAATGACTACATATATACGTCTAATAGACGTCTAAACATAGCCCAAGAATAGACAGCTATTGAATGACTGCATATATACGTCTAATAGATGTCTAAACATAGCCCAAGAATAGACAGCTATTGAATGACTACATATATACGTCTAACCATAGCCCAAGAATAGACAATCAGACAGCTATTGAATGACTACATATATACGTCTAATAGACGTCTAACCATAGCCCAAGAATAGACAGCTATTGAATGACTACATATATACGTCTAACAGACGTCTAACCATAGCCCAAGAATAGACAATCAGACAGCTATTGAATGACTATATTTATACGTCTAATAGACGTCTAACCATAGTCCAAGAATAGACAGCTATTGAATGACTACATATATACGTCTAACAGACGTCTAACCATAGCCCAAGAATAGACAATCAGACAGCTATTGAATGACTATATTTATACGTCTAATAGACGTCTAACCATAGGCCAAGAATAGACAATCAGACAGCTATTGAATGACTATATTTATACGTCTAATAGACGTCTAACCATAGCCCAAGAATAGACAATCAGACAGCTATTGAATGACTATATTTATACGTCTAATAGACGTCTAACCATAGCCCAAGAATAGACAATCAGACAGCTATTGAATGACTATATTTATACGTCTAATAGACGTCTAAACATAGCCCAAGAATAGACAGCTATTGAATGACTACATATATACGTCTAATAGACGTCTAACCATAGCCCAAGAATAGACAGCTATTGAATGACTACATATATATGTCTAATAGACGTCTAAACATAGCCCAAGAATAGACAGCTATTGAATGACTACATATATGCGTCTAATAGACGTCTAACCATAGCCCAAGAATAGACAATCAGACAGCTATTGAATGACTACATATATACGTCTAATAGACGTCTAACCATAGCCCAAGAATAGACAGCTATTGAATGACTACATATATACGTCTAATAGACGTCTAAACATAGCCCAAGAATAGACAGCTATTGAATGACTGCATATATACGTCTAATAGACGTCTAAACATAGCCCAAGAATAGACAGCTATTGAATGACTACATATATACGTCTAAACATAGCCCAAGAATAGACAGCTATTGAATGACTACATATATACGTCTAATAGACGTCTAAACATAGCCCAAGAATAGACAGCTATTGAATGACTACATATATACGTCTAATAGACGTCTAAACATAGCCCAAGAATAGACAGCTATTGAATGACTACATATATACGTCTAATAGACGTCTAACCATAGCCCAAGAATAGACAGCTATTGAATGACTACATATATACGTCTAATAGACGTCTAAACATAGCCCAAGAATAGACAGCTATTGAATGACTGCATATATACGTCTAATAGACGTCTAAACATAGCCCAAGAATAGACAGCTATTGAATGACTACATATATACGTCTAATAGACGTCTAAACATAGCCCAAGAATAGACAGCTATTGAATGACTGCATATATACGTCTAATAGACGTCTAAACATAGCCCAAGAATAGACAGCTATTGAATGACTACATATATACGTCTAAACATAGCCCAAGAATAGACAGCTATTGAATGACTACATATATACGTCTAATAGACGTCTAACCATAGCCCAAGAATAGACAATCAGACAGCTATTGAATGACTATATTTATACGTCTAATAGACGTCTAACCATAGCCCAAGAATAGACAATCAGACAGCTATTGATTGACTATATTTATACGTCTAATAGACGTCTAACCATAGCCCAAGAATAGACAATCAGACAGCTATTGAATGACTATATTTATACGTCTAATAGACGTCTAACCATAGCCCAAGAATAGACAATCAGACAGCTATTGAATGACTATATTTATACGTCTAATAGACGTCTAACCATAGCCCAAGAATAGACAATCAGACAGCTATTGAATGACTACATATATACGTCTAATAGACGTCTAACCATAGCCCAAGAATAGACAATCAGACAGCTATTGAATGACTATATTTATACGTCTAATAGACGTCTAGCCATAGCCCAAGAATAGACAATCAGACACCTTTTGAATGACTATATTTATACATCTAATAGACGTCTAAACATAGCCCAAGAATAGACAGCTATTGAATGACTACATATATACGTCTAATAGACGTCTAAACATAGCCCAAGAATAGACAGCTATTGAATGACTACATATATACGTCTAATAGACGTCTAACCATAGCCCAAGAATAGACAATCAGACAGCTATTGAATGACTACATATATACGTCTAATAGACGTCTAACCATAGCCCAAGAATAGACAGCTATTGAATGACTACATATATACATCTAATAGACGTCTAAACATAGCCCAAGAATAGACAGCTATTGAATGACTACATATATACGTCTAAACATAGCCCAAGAATAGACAGCTATTGAATGACTACATATATACGTCTAATAGACGTCTAACCATAGCCCAAGAATAGACAATCAGACAGCTATTGAATGACTATATTTATACGTCTAATAGACGTCTAACCATAGTCCAAGAATAGACAGCTATTGAATGACTACATATATACGTCTAATAGACGTATAAACATACTGTAGCCCAAGAATAGACAGCTATTGAATGACTACATATATACATCTAATAGACGTCTAAACATAGCCCAAGAATAGACAGCTATTGAATGACTACATATATACGTCTAATAGACGTCTAACCATAGGCCAAGAATAGACAATCAGACAGCTATTGAATGACTATATTTATACGTCTAATAGACGTCTAACCATAGCCCAAGAATAGACAATCAGACAGCTATTGAATGACTATATTTATACGTCTAATAGATGTCTAACCATAGCCCAAGAATAGACAATCAGACAGCTATTGAATGACTACATATATACGTCTAATAGACGTCTAACCATAGCCCAAGAATAGACAGCTATTGAATGACTACATATATACGTCTAAACATAGCCCAAGAATAGACAGCTATTGAATGACTACATATATACGTCTAATAGACGTCTAACCATAGCCCAAGAATAGACAATCAGACAGCTATTGAATGACTATATTTATACGTCTAATAGACGTCTAACCATAGCCCAAGAATAGACAATCAGACAGCTATTGAATGACTATATTTATACATCTAATAGACGTCTAACCATAGCCCAAGAATAGACAATCAGACAGCTATTGAATGACTATATTTATACGTCTAATAGACGTCTAACCATAGCCCAAGAATAGACAGCTATTGAATGACTACATATATACGTCTAATAGACGTCTAAACATAGCCCAAGAATAGACAGCTATTGAATGACTACATATATACGTCTAATAGACGTCTAAACATAGCCCAAGAATAGACAGCTATTGAATGACTACATATATACGTCTAATAGACGTCTAACCATAGCCCAAGAATAGACAATCAGACAGCTATTGAATGACTATATTTATACGTCTAATAGACGTCTAACCATAGCCCAAGAATAGACAATCAGACAGCTATTGAATGACTATATTTATACGTCTAATAGATGTCTAACCATAGCCCAAGAATAGACAATCAGACAGCTATTGAATGACTACATATATACGTCTAATAGACGTCTAACCATAGCCCAAGAATAGACAGCTATTGAATGACTACATATATACGTCTAATAGACGTCTACACATAGCCCAAGAATAGACAGCTATTGAATGACTGCATATATACGTCTAATAGACGTCTAAACATAGCCCAAGAATAGACAGCTATTGAATGACTACATATATACGTCTAATAGACGTCTAAACATAGCCCAAGAATAGACAGCTATTGAATGACTACATATATACGTCTAATAGACGTCTAACCATAGCCCAAGAATAGACAATCAGACAGCTATTGAATGACTATATTTATACGTCTAATAGACGTCTAACCATAGCCCAAGAATAGACAATCAGACAGCTATTGAATGACTATATTTATACGTCTAATAGACGTCTAACCATAGCCCAAGAATAGACAGCTATTGAATGACTACATATATACGTCTAATAGACGTCTAACCATAGCCCAAGAATAGACAGCTATTGAATGACTACATATATACGTCTAATAGACGTCTAACCATAGCCCAAGAATAGACAATCAGACAGCTATTGAATGACTATATTTATACGTCTAATAGACGTCTAACCATAGCCCAAGAATAGACAATCAGACAGCTATTGAATGACTATATTTATACGTCTAATAGACGTCTAACCATAGCCCAAGAATAGACAGCTATTGAATGACTACATATATACGTCTAATAGACGTCTAAACATAGCCCAAGAATAGACAGCTATTGAATGACTACATATATATGTCTAATAGACGTCTAAACATAGCCCAAGAATAGACAGCTATTGAATGACTACATATATACGTCTAATAGACGTCTAACCATAGCCCAAGAATAGACAATCAGACAGCTATTGAATGACTATATTTATACGTCTAATAGACGTCTAAACATAGCCCAAGAATAGACAGCTATTGAATGACTACATATATACGTCTAATAGACGTCTAAACATAGCCCAAGAATAGACAATCAGACAGCTATTGAATGACTATATTTATACGTCTAATAGACGTCTAACCATAGCCCAAGAATAGACAATCAGACAGCTATTGAATGACTATATTTATACGTCTAATAGACGTCTAACCATAGCCCAAGAATAGACAATCAGACAGCTATTGAATGACTATATTTATACGTCTAATAGACGTCTAACCATAGCCCAAGAATAGACAGCTATTGAATGACTACATATATACGTCTAATAGACGTCTAACCATAGCCCAAGAATAGACAGCTATTGAATGACTACATATATACGTCTAATAGACGTCTAACCATAGCCCAAGAATAGACAATCAGACAGCTATTGAATGACTATATTTATACGTCTAATAGACGTCTAGCCATAGCCCAAGAATAGACAATCAGACACCTTTTGAATGACTATATTTATACATCTAATAGACGTCTAAACATAGCCAAAGAATAGACAGCTATTGAATGACTACATATATACGTCTAATAGACGTCTAAACATAGCCCAAGAATAGACAGCTATTGAATGACTACATATATACGTCTAATAGACGTCTAACCATAGCCCAAGAATAGACAATCAGACAGCTATTGAATGACTATATTTATACGTCTAATAGACGTCTAACCATAGCCCAAGAATAGACAATCAGACAGCTATTGAATGACTACATATATACGTCTAACAGACGTCTAACCATAGCCCAAGAATAGACAATCAGACAGCTATTGAATGACTATATTTATACGTCTAATAGACGTCTAACCATAGTCCAAGAATAGACAGCTATTGAATGACTACATATATACGTCTAACAGACGTCTAACCATAGCCCAAGAATAGACAATCAGACAGCTATTGAATGACTATATTTATACGTCTAATAGACGTCTAACCATAGGCCAAGAATAGACAATCAGACAGCTATTGAATGACTATATTTATACGTCTAATAGACGTCTAACCATAGCCCAAGAATAGACAATCAGACAGCTATTGAATGACTATATTTATACGTCTAATAGACGTCTAACCATAGCCCAAGAATAGACAATCAGACAGCTATTGAATGACTATATTTATACGTCTAATAGACGTCTAAACATAGCCCAAGAATAGACAGCTATTGAATGACTACATATATACGTCTAATAGACGTCTAACCATAGCCCAAGAATAGACAGCTATTGAATGACTACATATATATGTCTAATAGACGTCTAAACATAGCCCAAGAATAGACAGCTATTGAATGACTACATATATGCGTCTAATAGACGTCTAACCATAGCAAAAGAATAGACAATCAGACAGCTATTGAATGACTACATATATACGTCTAATAGACGTCTAACCATAGCCCAAGAATAGACAGCTATTGAATGACTACATATATACGTCTAATAGACGTCTAAACATAGCCCAAGAATAGACAGCTATTGAATGACTGCATATATACGTCTAATAGACGTCTAAACATAGCCCAAGAATAGACAGCTATTGAATGACTACATATATACGTCTAATAGACGTCTAAACATAGCCCAAGAATAGACAGCTATTGAATGACTGCATATATACGTCTAATAGACGTCTAAACATAGCCCAAGAATAGACAGCTATTGAATGACTACATATATACGTCTAATAGACGTCTAAACATAGCCCAAGAATAGACAGCTATTGAATGACTGCATATATACGTCTAATAGACGTCTAAACATAGCCCAAGAATAGACAGCTATTGAATGACTACATATATACGTCTAAACATAGCCCAAGAATAGACAGCTATTGAATGACTACATATATACGTCTAATAGACGTCTAACCATAGCCCAAGAATAGACAATCAGACAGCTATTGAATGACTATATTTATACGTCTAATAGACGTCTAACCATAGCCCAAGAATAGACAATCAGACAGCTATTGATTGACTATATTTATACGTCTGATAGACGTCTAACCATAGCCCAAGAATAGACAATCAGACAGCTATTGAATGACTATATTTATACGTCTAATAGACGTCTAACCATAGCCCAAGAATAGACAATCAGACAGCTATTGAATGACTATATTTATACGTCTAATAGACGTCTAACCATAGCCCAAGAATAGACAATCAGACAGCTATTGAATGACTACATATATACGTCTAATAGACGTCTAACCATAGCCCAAGAATAGACAATCAGACAGCTATTGAATGACTATATTTATACGTCTAATAGACGTCTAGCCATAGCCCAAGAATAGACAATCAGACACCTTTTGAATGACTATATTTATACATCTAATAGACGTCTAAACATAGCCCAAGAATAGACAGCTATTGAATGACTACATATATACGTCTAATAGACGTCTAAACATAGCCCAAGAATAGACAGCTATTGAATGACTACATATATACGTCTAATAGACGTCTAACCATAGCCCAAGAATAGACAATCAGACAGCTATTGAATGACTACATATATACGTCTAATAGACGTCTAACCATAGCCCAAGAATAGACAGCTATTGAATGACTACATATATACGTCTAATAGACGTCTAAACATAGCCCAAGAATAGACAGCTATTGAATGACTACATATATACGTCTAAACATAGCCCAAGAATAGACAGCTATTGAATGACTACATATATACGTCTAATAGACGTCTAACCATAGCCCAAGAATAGACAATCAGACAGCTATTGAATGACTATATTTATACGTCTAATAGACGTCTAACCATAGTCCAAGAATAGACAGCTATTGAATGACTACATATATACGTCTAATAGACGTATAAACATACTGTAGCCCAAGAATAGACAGCTATTGAATGACTACATATATACATCTAATAGACGTCTAAACATAGTCCAAGAATAGACAGCTATTGAATGACTACATATATACGTCTAATAGACGTCTAACCATAGGCCAAGAATAGACAATCAGACAGCTATTGAATGACTATATTTATACGTCTAATAGACGTCTAACCATAGCCCAAGAATAGACAATCAGACAGCTATTGAATGACTATATTTATACGTCTAATAGACGTCTAACCATAGCCCAAGAATAGACAATCAGACAGCTATTGAATGACTATATTTATACGTCTAATAGACGTCTAAACATAGCCCAAGAATAGACAGCTATTGAATGACTACATATATACGTCTAATAGACGTCTAACCATAGCCCAAGAATAGACAATCAGACAGCTATTGAATGACTATATTTATACGTCTAATAGACGTCTAGCCATAGCCCAAGAATAGACAATCAGACAGCTATTGAATGACTATATTTATACGTCTAATAGACGTCTAAACATAGCCCAAGAATAGACAGCTATTGAATGACTACATATATACGTCTAATAGACGTCTAACCATAGCCCAAGAATAGACAGCTATTGAATGACTACATATATACGTCTAATAGACGTCTAACCATAGGCCAAGAATAGACAATCAGACAGCTATTGAATGACTATATTTATACGTCTAATAGACGTCTAGCCATAGCCCAAGAATAGACAATCAGACAGCTATTGAATGACTATATTTATACGTCTAATAGACGTCTAAACATAGCCCAAGAATAGACAGCTATTGAATGACTACATATATACGTCTAATAGACGTCTAGCCATAGCCCAAGAATAGACAATCAGACAGCTATTGAATGACTATATTTATACGTCTAATAGACGTCTAAACATAGCCCAAGAATAGACAGCTATTGAATGACTACATATATACGTCTAATAGACGTCTAACCATAGCCCAAGAATAGACAGCTATTGAATGACTACATATATACGTCTAATAGACGTATAAACATACTGTAGCCCAAGAATAGACAGCTATTGAATGACTACATATATACATCTAATAGACGTCTAAACATAGCCCAAGAATAGACAGCTATTGAATGACTACATATATACGTCTAATAGACGTCTAACCATAGGCCAAGAATAGACAATCAGACAGCTATTGAATGACTATATTTATACGTCTAATAGACGTCTAACCATAGCCCAAGAATAGACAATCAGACAGCTATTGAATGACTATATTTATACGTCTAATAGACGTCTAACCATAGCCCAAGAATAGACAATCAGACAGCTATTGAATGACTATATTTATACGTCTAATAGACGTCTAAACATAGCCCAAGAATAGACAGCTATTGAATGACTACATATATACGTCTAATAGACGTCTAACCATAGCCCAAGAATAGACAGCTATTGAATGACTACATATATACGTCTAATAGACGTCTAAACATAGCCCAAGAATAGACAGCTATTGAATGACTACATATATACGTCTAATAGACGTCTAAACATAGCCCAAGAATAGACAGCTATTGAATGACTACATATATACGTCTAATAGACGTCTAAACATAGCCCAAGAATAGACAGCTATTGAATGACTACATATATACGTCTAATAGACGTCTAACCATAGCCCAAGAATAGACAATCAGACAGCTATTGAATGACTATATTTATACGTCTAATAGACGTCTAACCATAGCCCAAGAATAGACAATCAGACAGCTATTGAATGACTATATTTATACGTCTAATAGACGTCTAACCATAGCCCAAGAATAGACAGCTATTGAATGACTACATATATACGTCTAATAGACGTCTAAACATAGCCCAAGAATAGACAGCTATTGAATGACTACATATATACGTCTAACAGACGTCTAACCATAGCCCAAGAATAGACAATCAGACAGCTATTGAATGACTATATTTATACGTCTAATAGACGTCTAACCATAGTCCAAGAATAGACAGCTATTGAATGACTACATATATACGTCTAATAGACGTCTAACCATAGGCCAAGAATAGACAATCAGACAGCTATTGAATGACTATATTTATACGTCTAATAGACGTCTAACCATAGCCCAAGAATAGACAATCAGACAGCTATTGAATGACTATATTTATACGTCTAATAGACGTCTAACCATAGCCCAAGAATAGACAATCAGACAGCTATTGAATGACTATATTTATACGTCTAATAGACGTCTAAACATAGCCCAAGAATAGACAGCTATTGAATGACTACATATATACGTCTAATAGACGTCTAACCATAGCCCAAGAATAGACAGCTATTGAATGACTACATATATATGTCTAATAGACGTCTAAACATAGCCCAAGAATAGACAGCTATTGAATGACTACATATATACGTCTAATAGACGTCTAACCATAGCCCAAGAATAGACAATCAGACAGCTATTGAATGACTATATTTATACGTCTAATAGATGTCTAGCCATAGCCCAAGAATAGACAATCAGACAGCTATTGAATGACTATATTTATACGTCTAATAGACGTCTAAACATAGCCCAAGAATAGACAGCTATTGAATGACTACATATATACGTCTAATAGACGTCTAACCATAGCCCAAGAATAGACAGCTATTGAATGACTACATATATACGTCTAATAGACGTCTAACCATAGGCCAAGAATAGACAATCAGACAGCTATTGAATGACTATATTTATACGTCTAATAGACGTCTAGCCATAGCCCAAGAATAGACAATCAGACAGCTATTGAATGACTATATTTATACGTCTAATAGACGTCTAAACATAGCCCAAGAATAGACAGCTATTGAATGACTACATATATACGTCTAATAGACGTCTAGCCATAGCCCAAGAATAGACAATCAGACAGCTATTGAATGACTATATTTATACGTCTAATAGACGTCTAAACATAGCCCAAGAATAGACAGCTATTGAATGACTACATATATACGTCTAATAGACGTATAAACATACTGTAGCCCAAGAATAGACAGCTATTGAATGACTACATATATACATCTAATAGACGTCTAAACATAGCCCAAGAATAGACAGCTATTGAATGACTACATATATACGTCTAATAGACGTCTAACCATAGGCCAAGAATAGACAATCAGACAGCTATTGAATGACTATATTTATACGTCTAATAGACGTCTAACCATAGCCCAAGAATAGACAATCAGACAGCTATTGAATGACTATATTTATACGTCTAATAGACGTCTAACCATAGCCCAAGAATAGACAATCAGACAGCTATTGAATGACTATATTTATACGTCTAATAGACGTCTAAACATAGCCCAAGAATAGACAGCTATTGAATGACTACATATATACGTCTAATAGACGTCTAACCATAGCCCAAGAATAGACAGCTATTGAATGACTACATATATACGTCTAATAGACGTCTAAACATAGCCCAAGAATAGACAGCTATTGAATGACTACATATATACGTCTAATAGACGTCTAAACATAGCCCAAGAATAGACAGCTATTGAATGACTACATATATACGTCTAATAGACGTCTAAACATAGCCCAAGAATAGACAGCTATTGAATGACTACATATATACGTCTAATAGACGTCTAACCATAGCCCAAGAATAGACAATCAGACAGCTATTGAATGACTATATTTATACGTCTAATAGACGTCTAACCATAGCCCAAGAATAGACAATCAGACAGCTATTGAATGACTATATTTATACGTCTAATAGACGTCTAACCATAGCCCAAGAATAGACAGCTATTGAATGACTACATATATACGTCTAATAGACGTCTAAACATAGCCCAAGAATAGACAGCTATTGAATGACTACATATATACGTCTAACAGACGTCTAACCATAGCCCAAAATAGACAATCAGACAGCTATTGAATGACTATATTTATACGTCTAATAGACGTCTAACCATAGTCCAAGAATAGACAGCTATTGAATGACTACATATATACGTCTAATAGACGTCTAACCATAGGCCAAGAATAGACAATCAGACAGCTATTGAATGACTATATTTATACGTCTAATAGACGTCTAACCATAGCCCAAGAATAGACAATCAGACAGCTATTGAATGACTATATTTATACGTCTAATAGACGTCTAACCATAGCCCAAGAATAGACAGCTATTGAATGACTACATATATACGTCTAATAGACGTCTAACCATAGGCCAAGAATAGACAATCAGACAGCTATTGAATGACTATATTTATACGTCTAATAGACGTCTAGCCATAGCCCAAGAATAGACAATCAGACAGCTATTGAATGACTATATTTATACGTCTAATAGACGTCTAAACATAGCCCAAGAATAGACAGCTATTGAATGACTACATATATACGTCTAATAGACGTCTAACCATAGCCCAAGAATAGACAGCTATTGAATGACTACATATATACGTCTAATAGACGTCTAAACATAGCCCAAGAATAGACAGCTATTGAATGACTACATATATACGTCTAATAGACGTCTAAACATAGCCCAAGAATAGACAGCTATTGAATGACTACATATATACGTCTAATAGACGTCTAAACATAGCCCAAGAATAGACAGCTATTGAATGACTACATATATACGTCTAATAGACGTCTAACCATAGCCCAAGAATAGACAATCAGACAGCTATTGAATGACTATATTTATACGTCTAATAGACGTCTAACCATAGCCCAAGAATAGACAATCAGACAGCTATTGAATGACTATATTTATACGTCTAATAGACGTCTAACCATAGCCCAAGAATAGACAGCTATTGAATGACTACATATATACGTCTAATAGACGTCTAAACATAGCCCAAGAATAGACAGCTATTGAATGACTACATATATACGTCTAACAGACGTCTAACCATAGCCCAAGAATAGACAATCAGACAGCTATTGAATGACTATATTTATACGTCTAATAGACGTCTAACCATAGTCCAAGAATAGACAGCTATTGAATGACTACATATATACGTCTAATAGACGTCTAACCATAGGCCAAGAATAGACAATCAGACAGCTATTGAATGACTATATTTATACGTCTAATAGACGTCTAACCATAGCCCAAGAATAGACAATCAGACAGCTATTGAATGACTATATTTATACGTCTAATAGACGTCTAACCATAGCCCAAGAATAGACAATCAGACAGCTATTGAATGACTATATTTATACGTCTAATAGACGTCTAAACATAGCCCAAGAATAGACAGCTATTGAATGACTACATATATACGTCTAATAGACGTCTAACCATAGCCCAAGAATAGACAGCTATTGAATGACTACATATATATGTCTAATAGACGTCTAAACATAGCCCAAGAATAGACAGCTATTGAATGACTACATATATACGTCTAATAGACGTCTAACCATAGCCCAAGAATAGACAATCAGACAGCTATTGAATGACTATATTTATACGTCTAATAGATGTCTAGCCATAGCCCAAGAATAGACAATCAGACAGCTATTGAATGACTATATTTATACGTCTAATAGACGTCTAAACATAGCCCAAGAATAGACAGCTATTGAATGACTACATATATACGTCTAATAGACGTCTAACCATAGCCCAAGAATAGACAGCTATTGAATGACTACATATATACGTCTAATAGACGTCTAACCATAGGCCAAGAATAGACAATCAGACAGCTATTGAATGACTATATTTATACGTCTAATAGACGTCTAGCCATAGCCCAAGAATAGACAATCAGACAGCTATTGAATGACTATATTTATACGTCTAATAGACGTCTAAACATAGCCCAAGAATAGACAGCTATTGAATGACTACATATATACGTCTAATAGACGTATAAACATACTGTAGCCCAAGAATAGACAGCTATTGAATGACTACATATATACATCTAATAGACGTCTAAACATAGCCCAAGAATAGACAGCTATTGAATGACTACATATATACGTCTAATAGACGTCTAACCATAGGCCAAGAATAGACAATCAGACAGCTATTGAATGACTATATTTATACGTCTAATAGACGTCTAACCATAGCCCAAGAATAGACAATCAGACAGCTATTGAATGACTATATTTATACGTCTAATAGACGTCTAACCATAGCCCAAGAATAGACAATCAGACAGCTATTGAATGACTATATTTATACGTCTAATAGACGTCTAAACATAGCCCAAGAATAGACAGCTATTGAATGACTACATATATACGTCTAATAGACGTCTAACCATAGCCCAAGAATAGACAGCTATTGAATGACTACATATATACGTCTAATAGACGTCTAAACATAGCCCAAGAATAGACAGCTATTGAATGACTACATATATACGTCTAATAGACGTCTAAACATAGCCCAAGAATAGACAGCTATTGAATGACTACATATATACGTCTAATAGACGTCTAAACATAGCCCAAGAATAGACAGCTATTGAATGACTACATATATACGTCTAATAGACGTCTAACCATAGCCCAAGAATAGACAATCAGACAGCTATTGAATGACTATATTTATACGTCTAATAGACGTCTAACCATAGCCCAAGAATAGACAATCAGACAGCTATTGAATGACTATATTTATACGTCTAATAGACGTCTAACCATAGCCCAAGAATAGACAGCTATTGAATGACTACATATATACGTCTAATAGACGTCTAAACATAGCCCAAGAATAGACAGCTATTGAATGACTACATATATACGTCTAACAGACGTCTAACCATAGCCCAAGAATAGACAATCAGACAGCTATTGAATGACTATATTTATACGTCTAATAGACGTCTAACCATAGTCCAAGAATAGACAGCTATTGAATGACTACATATATACGTCTAATAGACGTCTAACCATAGGCCAAGAATAGACAATCAGACAGCTATTGAATGACTATATTTATACGTCTAATAGACGTCTAACCATAGCCCAAGAATAGACAATCAGACAGCTATTGAATGACTATATTTATACGTCTAATAGACGTCTAACCATAGCCCAAGAATAGACAGCTATTGAATGACTACATATATACGTCTAATAGACGTCTAACCATAGGCCAAGAATAGACAATCAGACAGCTATTGAATGACTATATTTATACGTCTAATAGACGTCTAGCCATAGCCCAAGAATAGACAATCAGACAGCTATTGAATGACTATATTTATACGTCTAATAGACGTCTAAACATAGCCCAAGAATAGACAGCTATTGAATGACTACATATATACGTCTAATAGACGTCTAACCATAGCCCAAGAATAGACAGCTATTGAATGACTACATATATACGTCTAATAGACGTCTAAACATAGCCCAAGAATAGACAGCTATTGAATGACTACATATATACGTCTAATAGACGTCTAAACATAGCCCAAGAATAGACAGCTATTGAATGACTACATATATACGTCTAATAGACGTCTAAACATAGCCCAAGAATAGACAGCTATTGAATGACTACATATATACGTCTAATAGACGTCTAACCATAGCCCAAGAATAGACAATCAGACAGCTATTGAATGACTATATTTATACGTCTAATAGACGTCTAACCATAGCCCAAGAATAGACAATCAGACAGCTATTGAATGACTATATTTATACGTCTAATAGACGTCTAACCATAGCCCAAGAATAGACAGCTATTGAATGACTACATATATACGTCTAATAGACGTCTAAACATAGCCCAAGAATAGACAGCTATTGAATGACTACATATATACGTCTAACAGACGTCTAACCATAGCCCAAGAATAGACAATCAGACAGCTATTGAATGACTATATTTATACGTCTAATAGACGTCTAACCATAGTCCAAGAATAGACAGCTATTGAATGACTACATATATACGTCTAATAGACGTCTAACCATAGGCCAAGAATAGACAATCAGACAGCTATTGAATGACTATATTTATACGTCTAATAGACGTCTAACCATAGCCCAAGAATAGACAATCAGACAGCTATTGAATGACTATATTTATACGTCTAATAGACGTCTAACCATAGCCCAAGAATAGACAATCAGACAGCTATTGAATGACTATATTTATACGTCTAATAGACGTCTAAACATAGCCCAAGAATAGACAGCTATTGAATGACTACATATATACGTCTAATAGACGTCTAACCATAGCCCAAGAATAGACAGCTATTGAATGACTACATATATATGTCTAATAGACGTCTAAACATAGCCCAAGAATAGACAGCTATTGAATGACTACATATATACGTCTAATAGACGTCTAACCATAGCCCAAGAATAGACAATCAGACAGCTATTGAATGACTATATTTATACGTCTAATAGATGTCTAGCCATAGCCCAAGAATAGACAATCAGACAGCTATTGAATGACTATATTTATACGTCTAATAGACGTCTAAACATAGCCCAAGAATAGACAGCTATTGAATGACTACATATATACGTCTAATAGACGTCTAACCATAGCCCAAGAATAGACAGCTATTGAATGACTACATATATACGTCTAATAGACGTCTAACCATAGGCCAAGAATAGACAATCAGACAGCTATTGAATGACTATATTTATACGTCTAATAGACGTCTAGCCATAGCCCAAGAATAGACAATCAGACAGCTATTGAATGACTATATTTATACGTCTAATAGACGTCTAAACATAGCCCAAGAATAGACAGCTATTGAATGACTACATATATACGTCTAATAGACGTCTAGCCATAGCCCAAGAATAGACAATCAGACAGCTATTGAATGACTATATTTATACGTCTAATAGACGTCTAAACATAGCCCAAGAATAGACAGCTATTGAATGACTACATATATACGTCTAATAGACGTATAAACATACTGTAGCCCAAGAATAGACAGCTATTGAATGACTACATATATACATCTAATAGACGTCTAAACATAGCCCAAGAATAGACAGCTATTGAATGACTACATATATACGTCTAATAGACGTCTAACCATAGGCCAAGAATAGACAATCAGACAGCTATTGAATGACTATATTTATACGTCTAATAGACGTCTAACCATAGCCCAAGAATAGACAATCAGACAGCTATTGAATGACTATATTTATACGTCTAATAGACGTCTAACCATAGCCCAAGAATAGACAATCAGACAGCTATTGAATGACTATATTTATACGTCTAATAGACGTCTAAACATAGCCCAAGAATAGACAGCTATTGAATGACTACATATATACGTCTAATAGACGTCTAACCATAGCCCAAGAATAGACAGCTATTGAATGACTACATATATACGTCTAATAGACGTCTAAACATAGCCCAAGAATAGACAGCTATTGAATGACTACATATATACGTCTAATAGACGTCTAAACATAGCCCAAGAATAGACAGCTATTGAATGACTACATATATACGTCTAATAGACGTCTAAACATAGCCCAAGAATAGACAGCTATTGAATGACTACATATATACGTCTAATAGACGTCTAACCATAGCCCAAGAATAGACAATCAGACAGCTATTGAATGACTATATTTATACGTCTAATAGACGTCTAACCATAGCCCAAGAATAGACAATCAGACAGCTATTGAATGACTATATTTATACGTCTAATAGACGTCTAACCATAGCCCAAGAATAGACAGCTATTGAATGACTACATATATACGTCTAATAGACGTCTAAACATAGCCCAAGAATAGACAGCTATTGAATGACTACATATATACGTCTAACAGACGTCTAACCATAGCCCAAGAATAGACAATCAGACAGCTATTGAATGACTATATTTATACGTCTAATAGACGTCTAACCATAGTCCAAGAATAGACAGCTATTGAATGACTACATATATACGTCTAATAGACGTCTAACCATAGGCCAAGAATAGACAATCAGAC